>NW_025892624.1:0-1910 GCF_002878395.1 Capsicum annuum
ATTCGACTTATCCATAAAAGGGTAGTTGATCTATTTCTTGAACAAGTTTAAGGATTAAATCGGTTGTGACATGATTAGCTAATTCTTGAGGAGAAATGACATAGGCCCATGCATATTTCAGTTATCCTAGTAGTAATAAACAAAGAAGAAGATTCAAACTTGTAACTTGACCTATTTAAATTATTGTAGCAAAGACCAGAGAAAAAAAAAGGCAAAAATTAAATTGGTATTCTGCAAAATCTCATGGCCCATATCCATATCACTATCTATTGACCAAATAAATGTTTTGTTCATTCATTTTCATTCATAATTGAAAAGTAAAAAGACTTTATAATTAATAAAAAAAAAAAAATATTATCTGTTAGCACATCTTCATCTGAACTTACACTAGGCAACAAAATTTTAGCACATGGTCATAGAACAAAACCATACTTATTTTCTTCGAGGATCCTAGATATAATTCACAGAGTTACAAGATCATAAACCTCAAACCAAAGAAGGAAGAAAAATATCACACTCTCACTTGATTGGCAAATTAACATGTTTTTACAAGAAGTTGGGTATGTATACTTGCATTAGGCGTGGAATATGATACTTAAAACTAAAATAGTATAAAAGTTCCTTACAAACTCACTAACAGGTCTAAGACCACAACAATTTCCTTGAAAAAAAAAACTAGAACCTTTTGCCACTCCATGGCAAGTCTAATAGTGACCAATTAATTCTACATCGTGGCAAGAATATGAACAAAATAAGAATGAGACAGGTGACTCTTTACGAAATCAATATTGGTAATCTAGTAAGATGGACATAGCCTCATCCCTCCTTTCTCGATGTTATCGATCAAGAAAAAAATCCTCGGGAATCAAACAAATAGAACACTGACTTGAAATGAACTCAAAAGGGAAATGAAAGGTTCGAATTTTGCAATCCCACAATGAAGGAAACTCTTAGATAAGGTAAAGAAGATTCAGCAACCCAAAACTTATAAAACAGAACCGAAACACGAAACGTTAACCGTGAAACCAGGTAAACAAGATTTCAATAGAACTTATTAAGCACCAAAACACGAGACTCTAACCATCGAATCAAGTAAACAAAATTCCAGCAGCCCAAAACGTATTAAACAAACCAAAATACTAAACCTTACCTATGAGATCAGATATAACAAGATACCCGCATCCTGAAACTATGAAACAAATTCAAAGCACGAACTTTAAATAGGATCGGCTATAACAAGACATATTAGCCCTAAAACTATTAAAACATGAAACTTTTACGTAATATTAACTATAACAAGACACCGTCAGCTAGCCAGTGAAGTGAATCGGTGGATTAAACCCACGATTAATACCAATGCACAGCAGCAAATTGAAAGCTAATTAGCAATGTTAAAATCAAATAACAGATTACGAAATCAAGACAAGCATATGAGACTCAAGAAATAATTTTTAACAACTAAGCCGGCAATTTGACATCACACATAATCACACGACAAGCAACAATTTCAGCAAAACATACTCTATGTTCTTAAAAACCTCTACAACAGACAACCCCGCACGCAAGATCATTTAGATTTAGAACTCTAGAAGGTTGAGATAAAGTAGACGCAATCAAAAATTAAACGGGATGAGCTATTACCTATCTCGATGCAGCAAACGGGACTCGAGCCTACAATGAAAGCTTAACCACCACTACTGGAAAGTTCTCAAAGAAAACACTTCTTCACTAGAAACCAGCTAGCTCAGAAAATATTTTTCCCCTTTCCGACCCCAAAATTTTCACTCTCCAATTTTGAGACTCTAATTTTTGAATCCAGATTTTTGAACTAGCCTCAAAAAAAAATTCTTCAGTTTCTTTTTTCAAAAACCTAAAATCTCTAACCCTCAAATTTTCCAATCCCCTTTCTT
>NW_025892625.1:0-1134 GCF_002878395.1 Capsicum annuum
ACGACACTTTGTGAGGTATCCTACTTTTCCATATTTGCTTCCATGGACATCTTGGATCTTGTTGATTTATTTGGTTCATCATCTTGTAGGCTTTATTGACACTGAACATTCCTTTTTCATTTCCCATCCACCATAGTACGTCCTCCACTATCTGTAGTCCATTGAATGAGTCCACGGTATTAAAAAATTCAACTACTCTCATTACCTCCCGGTCATTAAGTTGCCTTCTGAAATTGAAGTTCCATGTCACTTCCATATTCCCATCCTCATGTCAATTATCCTTCCAGAACCTAGTCTTGTTTCCATCCATTACTTTAACCTTTGAGTTGCTTTTAACTTCATTCCACTAGTGTCTAATAGATCTAATAGATCTCTAGAGGCTAACCCCGTATGGTGTGGTCACTTCTTTAGTCATCCATCTATCTTCTTCAGTATATTTAGCCCCAATCACTTTCCTCCATAGCAGCTGGTTATTGTTTGCATATTTCCACAACCATTTCATCACGAGAGCCGTACTTTGAATTTTTAGGTTCTTTATCCCCAACCCTCTAGTATTCTTGTCAATTGTCCACCACTGAGAGGACTACCACTTTTTTTCGCATATCTTTGTTCCTTATTCCATCTCTCCTAGTATGCCCACACATCAATCTCAACATCCTCATTTCTGCTACGTTTATCTTTCGAACATGCGAGCTCTTGACCAGCCAAACAACTAGTATAACAACCACTTTATAAAAATTACCTTTAAGTTTATTTTAACAAAATTCTTACACATGGCATGCTAGTTACTAGCTCTTTTGCAAGAGCTAATTGGGACAAAAAACCCATGTTCAGAAATTGATTCATGGAAAAAAAGCATAACTGTAGTTTATGAGTTTCAAACGTGTCCAAATGAAAAAAAAATTATGTGGGGGCTGTGTTGAGTATGGAACTTAGAACTTAGTGCAGGATTTGAACACCCTTACTGTCATACTCAGTCTTGTTTTCTGTGGCAAGGGTGTTCATTAAAAAATACTCAGAAACAACAGAATTTGACCTATATATATATATATATATATACAAAATGCGATTATCCGGCGAATGTTGTCAGTTGATCATCCTTGGATAGCTGTAGCTCGGCCGCAGCTTGGCAAT
>NW_025892626.1:0-7153 GCF_002878395.1 Capsicum annuum
CATAAAACTGTCTTGCCAACCCTTAGAGATCATAAATTATTTTCCAAGTTTAAAAAATATAAGTTTTGGCTAAGATCAGTAGCCTTTCTTGGTCATATTGTTTCCGCCAATAGCATTAGATTTGATCTCCAAAAAATAAAAGTTGTAATAAATTTGAGTAGACCTATCTCTCCTATAGACATTAAAAGTTTCTTGGGTCTAGCTGGCTATTACCTCTATTTTGTTAAAGGTTTCTCATCTATTACGTCTCCTATATCTATATTGAGCCAAAAGAAATTTAAGTTCCTATGGTCAGATTCCTATGAGAAGAGTTTTCAGGAGTTGAAGACTCGACTCACTTCAGCCCCAATGTTAGCATTACCTGATGGAACAGATGGCTTTGTAATGTGTTGTGATGCCCTTAGAGTTTGTTTGGGTTGTGTGTTGATGCAGAGAGGTAAGGTTATAGCCTACGCCTTTAGACAGTTGAAGCCTCATAAAAAGAATTACCTAACCCATGATCTAGAATTAGCTGCTGTAGTTTTTTCTTTGAAAATCTGGAGGAACTATCTATATGGTGTACATATTGGTGTGTTCACGGACCACATGATCTTGTGGTATGTGTTTGCTCAGAGGGAGTTGAGTTATCGTCAGAGAAGATTGTTACACTTGCTAAATGATTATGATATGAGTGCATTGTATCATTCGAACAAGGCCAATATAGTAGCAGATTCCCTTAGCAGGTTCTCTATGGGCAGTGTTGCTCATGTGGAGAAGGGTAAGAAAGAGTTAGCTCAATCAATTCATCATTTTGGCTATATTGGGGGTTAGGTTGCTTTATTTAGCTGAAGGGAATGTTTGGGTTCAAAGTACTTCCGAATCTTTCCTAGTTTTGGAAATGAAGAAGAAGTAAGATATGGATTCTAGTTTTGTCAAACTGAAGGGGTTAGTTAAATACCAAAAAGTAAAGGTTTTCTCCCAAGGGGGAGATGGTATATTGAGATATCAGAATAAGCTGTGTGTTCCTTGTGTTGATGTAGAGAATTGTTACTAAAGCACATGGCACATAATATTTTATTCATCCAAGTACTACGAAGATGTATCGTTATATATGAGAAATCTATTGGTGGAGTGGTATGAAGAAGGATATAGCTGAGTTTGTAGAAAAGTGTGTAACTTGTCAACTGGTTAAAGTAGAGCACCAAAGATCCGGTGGTACATTGCAGGAGTTCAGTATTCCTACTTGGAAGTGGGAAGAGGTGAATATGGTTTTTGTGACTGGATTACCCCTTTTGCGTCGTCATCAAGATTTGATATGGCTTAATATAGACAGATTAACTAAGTTAGCACATTTCCTACCAGTTCATACATCCTATACAAATGAGGATTATGCTGAGTTGTATTTTCAAGAGATATTCAGATTGCATAGAGTACCCTTGTCTATCATCTCAGATAGGAGTACTCAGTTTAGTTCTTAGTTTTGGAAGTCATTTCAGAAGGGTCTTGGTTCTCATGTTCATCTTAGTTCTGCTTTTCATCCGCGGACAGATGGTCAGGTTGAGAGGTCCATCTAGATTCGAGAAGATACGTTGAGGGCATATGCTCTTGATTCAAGGCTAGTTGGGATGAGCATTTTCCATTGGTTGAATTCGCGTATAATAACAGTTATCATTGTAGCATTTAGATGGCCCCATTTGTGGCTTTTATTGGTAAAAGATGTAGATCACCCATAGGATGGTTTGAAGTGGGTGGGGCCGCTTTGCTTGGGCCTGATACAGTATTTGAGGTTTTGGAGAAAGTCAAGTTGATTAGAGAAAGGTTGAAGACAACCCAGAGTCGTCAAAAATTATATGGAGATTTGAGGAGAAGAGATCTTGAGTTTGAAGTTGATGATTTAGTGTACCTGAAGATCTCACTCATGAAAGGGGTGAAGAGATTTGGTAAAAAGGGGAAGCTTAGTGCCAGGTATGTTGGCCCTTATAGAGTTTTGAGTCGTGTTGGGAAAGTAGTTTATGAGATTGAGTTTCCCATAGATTTGTTATCCATTCATCTGGTATTCCACATCTCTATACTTAAGAAGTGCATTGGTGATTCCACCATTGTAGATCCATTAGAAAGCTTAGATATCCATAACACTCTTTCATATGAAGAGATTCTAGTTGAGATTTTAGATCATTAAATCCATAGGCTAAGGAATAAAGAAGATACCTTGGTCAAAGTTCTTTGGTGAAATCAGTCAGTTGAAGGCACTACTTGGGAAGCAGAGGCAGATATGCGAGCCAAGTACCCTGTAATACCCCCTATTTTTGAGCTAGTCTATGAACCATCGATCTTACGTGTATAAGATATAATCCAAGTAATTCCCATATGAATATAATTTTCAAAATCTTTATCCTCATTTTTATTTACTTTTGAGGTTAAAACTATTCATAGTAATCACTTAGAGCCAAGTTGCTTTAAGATTATTTGATTTGTCCAAAATTTGATATTCGATTCTACAAGGGTCTACTTAAAATGTGTATAACATTTTATATAAATATTGTAGATAATTGAATAAGCATTTCAACGATACCAATTTCACAAAAATTCAATACTCGAGTAAAAATTCATGGCATTTTTTCTGCGAGGTAGTAAGATGACACGATCTCGACGCGTTTCGTCGACTGTGCCTTAATACAAAAGACTGATGTGGATCCAAAGTTGTTTTACATGTTAATTCAGTTCCTAAAAGGTCTAGGGACACTTTGGTCAATTCCCCTCACCCAAATACGCCCCTAACACTTAATTTCAGCCCTAAAAACATTAGATACATTATTAATCATCTTTTTCTCTCCAACAAAACCCTAGCCTCCTCAAGAACACCAAGAACTCTATGAAATTTTCTTTAAGAAAAAAATCAAAAATCAAGTTTCCTAATTCAAGAATGCTTTCAAGATTGTGTTTCTCCTTCGAGATTAAAGCTTTAAGGTATGTGGCAGTTTATCCATGGGTCCTCTTTCACCCATGGAGCCCAAAACTCAAATTTCAAGTTTAAAGGTATAATCTTTACATGTTCCCATGAATTTTGTTTATAAATTTTCATGAATCTCAAACTTTTATCATGTTTCCATGAAATTGTGGGTGATATTAAACCTTACATGTTTGAATGGTATTGTTTGCCGAATTTATACTTTAATCAAGGATTTAGATATGAAATCATGCTATTACTACTACTTTTAACTACTCCTATGCTTAGCCTAAACCATGAATTACAATTGTTTGATGAAATGCCTACAAGAAAGATTGTGAACTAAGGCCTACATATCATGTCCTTAGAGTTTTAATTGGATTCCATGGTGGATCCTATATTCAAGATAATTAGAAATAATTCCTTATTTTAAGTTCATGTTTTCCACTTGTTTGATCTTTACATGTTGTGATGAAATGCCCATATCCTATTTCAAGTGAATTTCATGTAATTTCCCCAATTCACGGTGTTGGTTATGAAACCATGCAATGCTCCCATGTTTTTAAGATATTCCATGTCTAAGTATTAATATCCATGTACTTGATAGAATGCCCATGTAAATTGAATAGGGTAACCAAGACATGTTACCATGCGGTCTCATCCATGTACAGGCTCATAACCTCCAAGTGTTTGACAAAATGTCTAAATGAAAGCATTGTTGACAATTGACTATTGTTATGCTATTATGATCATGCCATGCTTTACTTTCATAATATCGGATCCAAGGGGCATTTAATACCCAACAATTTATCTATTTACATAGATCCAGTGTCAGTTACAAAATAGTATCAGTCACGTTATGATCAATAGTACTATCAGTCAGTTACAAAACTCAATAAAACTCAGTCAGTTATAGACCTCAGGAAAATATCAGTAATCTAAGTATCTGTCCAGTTTAATTCAGTATTCAGTATTTAGTTCAGACCTTAGTAGTATTCTATATTCAGTTCAGACCTCAGTAGTATTCAGTATTGAGTTCAAACCTCTATGGTATTCAGTTAGTTAATAGAATTTAGTAGTATTTCCATCAGTCAACAAAACTCAGTGAACATAGTTTCGTTCAGTTAAAAGCTACAAACAATAATAGTTTATTCAAGCCTAGTACAAACTAGGAAATCAGTTCAGTGTCTATTCAGATAGGAGTAGAATTCATCATCTAGTGAGCCCAAGGATGGGGACTCACCTGTCAGCAGAGGGTGTGATACATAGATGCAATCCTGGCATTCCATAACTATGTAGCTAGCGTAGGTTGAGAAATCAAACCTACCAGATGAGGGTGGATGAGGTATTTTAAAATTTCAGATGAGGGTACCACCGTTCTCGTTATAGTACCTGCCATATTAGGGTACTTTTTCAGTATCTTTAACTGTAGAATGGTGCTGAAACCCTTACAACTAGGATTTCAGGTTGTACCCTAATCTTTTTAAAAAGGGGCATGTCGGTTAGATGATTCCCTTCCATAATTTTATTTTTAGATTCAGTCTTAGAATAAAACTCATTGAGTTCTAAAGATTTTGGACTGTTAGATATAGTCACTCATCTTAGTACAGTACTCAACTAGTTCTACAAGATCAGGACAATCAGACATAGTCCCTCAGTTAATAGTATATCAGTCATCAGTAGCCCAGTTATCAGTAATCCCAGATATTAGTCACTCTATTATCAAAACTCATTATTCAGTTCCTGTATGTGTCTTGGTTATAGTCTAAGTTACAGTCTCAGTCTAGTAATCAGATCAACAACTCAGTTCAGTATTAGGTTTTCTTGACTATAGCATATAATTATCAGTTATCCAACTTTTAGTACCTCAGTTTATAAACTATTTTAGAATCATGTTATATGCTTGGTCTTGTATTCTCAGATAATATAGTCTTCATGAATTAATGACCAGTTACCTCATGTTACTCAGTTAGTCCTTTTCTCAAATGCATATTATTCTCCAATTTTAGTCCAGTTATTCAGACTAAGTATAGTCCAGTTTTACATACCTAGTATTCATACAATATCTATGTGTTGTCATATCCTAGCTTCAGTTATACTTATAGTTTTAAAGTAATTTTTAGAAAAAATAAGTTTAGAGATTCACCAGCTTATCAGATTATGTTTATTAATCATGTTTTAAGATGTTTTCATCTTTTAGTTTATTCTAGCTTATTGGTAGTAGAGGTAAAGAGGATCAACGGTAGGTTGATGACTATTAAGTTGGTCATTGAGGGGTTTACCCTGAACGTGTGTAGTGCTTATGTGCCACAAGTAGGCTTGGATGGGGACAAGAAGATGAGGTTTTGGGAGGCTTTAGATGAGGTGGTGAGAGGCGTGCCTAGCTCAGAGAAGATTATTGTAGTAGGAGATTTCAATGGGCACATCAGGGCGTTATCGGGAGGCTTTCATGATGTGCATGGTGGTTTTGGTTTTGGGAAAAAAATAAGAGAGGGATACTCTATTGGATTTTGCGAGGTCCTTTGGCTGGTGGTGGTGAACTCGAGCTTCCTAAAGAAGGACAATCACCTGATCACCTTCCAAAGTGCGATAGCCAAGACCCAGATTGACTTTTTATTGCTTAGAAAAAAGGATAGGGTGTTATGTAAGGACTGTAAGGTCATCCCGAGTTAGAATCTTTTGACCTAGCATAGGCTCTTGGTTATGGATTTGGGTATAAAGAAGGATAAGAAGAGAAGGGGTGAGGAGTGTAGACCTAGAATTAAGTGGAGTAGCTTGACGCCAGTAAATGTATGAGAGATAAGGGAGAAATTAGCGAGAATGGGGGTGTGGGAGTGTAGGGGTGATGTGGATAGTATGTGGGATAGGGTGGCTAGGTGCATCAAGGAGAATGCTAGTGAGGTATTGGGTGTTTTTAGGTGCCGGGCTGAGCATTATCGGGGGAATTTGTGGTGGAATGAAGAGGTTAAGAAGAAATTGGAGACCAATAAATAGGCATATGCTAACTTGGTTGAGAGTAAGGATGAAGAAGAGTAGCAGGTAAACAGGAAAGAGTACAAGTTAGCTAGGAAAGAGGCTAAGTTAGCAGTTACGATGGCTAAGATGGCAGCATGTAAGAGCTTGTATGTGGGGTTATAGGAGAAAGAAGGGATAGAGCTATTGGGTTAGGGGAGCTGGAGCACTCAGAGTAGTATCGGGATTTTAGTTATTGTAGACGTTTTAAGGTAGAGGAGGTTAGAGAGGCTGTTCGTAGGATGCAAAGGGGTAGGGTGACGCGGCCTGATAAGATACCTATGGATTTTTGGAAGTTTTATGGCGAGGCTTATTTAAGGTGGTTGATTGAATTGTTTAACAGAAGTTTCAATCCCAAGGGTTGGAGATGGAGTACTGTGATCCCTCTTTATAAGAACAAGGGTGACATTCAAAGTTGCAATAACCATAGGGGTATTAAGTTATTGAGTCACTCTATGAAGATTTGGGAGAGAGTGGTCAAGGTGAGGCTGAGGCGGATAGTGTCTATTTTGGAGAACCAGTTTGGATGTATGCCTGGCTGCTCGACGACAGAGGTAATTCACTAGGTACGGAGGCTGGTGGAATAATATAGGGAAAGGAAGAAGGACCTGCACATGGTGTTTATCAACTTGGAGAAGACATATGACAAAGTCCCCAAGGAGGTGCTTTGGAGATGCTTGGAGGTGAGTGTAGTCTTGGTGGCATATATCAGAGTAATTAAGGAAATATATGATGGAGCTAAAACTCAGGTGAGGACGGCGGGAGGAGACTCAGAGCATTTCACTATCTTGACAAGATTGCATCAGGGATCTACTCTTAGTCCCTTTTTGTTTGCTTTGGTGATGGATGTGTTGACGCGGCGTATTCAAGGAGAGGTGCCTTGGTGTATGCATTTTGCAGATGATGTAGTTTTGATTGATGAGATACGGCGGGTATGAATGATGAATTAGAGGTGTGGAGACAAACTCTTAAGTCTAAAGGGTTCAGGTTGAGTAGGAGCAAGATAGATTATTTGGAATGTAAGTTTAATGACGTAAGGCTGGAAAATAAGGTGGTAGTGATGTTGGAATAACAGGTGGTATGTACGAGAGAAAGTTTCAAGTATCTCGGGTTCGTGATTCAGGGTAATGGTGAAATTTATGAGGATATCTCACACCGTATTGGGGCAGTATGGATGAAGTGGAAGCTTACCTCGGGGGTGTTGTGTGATAAAAA
>NW_025892627.1:0-3077 GCF_002878395.1 Capsicum annuum
GTGCCGTTACTAGAATTTTCTCAACGATCCTTGAATCATTGAAAGGGGAACCCAACAAGCTGATGTGATTTGCTAAATTAAGGAGTCAGAGTACTCCTTTATGGTTTCGATTTCTTTCATCCTTTGCAGCTCAAACTCATGTACTAGATTCAACACTTGCATCCCTCGAATCCTTTCATCTCCTTCATACTCAGTCTTGAGATAATCCCATACCTCTTTTCCTGATTCCAGAGACATGATACGAGCGAAGATATTAGATAAAACTGCAGTAAATAAGCATGCCAATGCCTTTGATTTTCTGGTTTTCCTCTCCTTGTGAGTTTTAATCTGCACCACCGTGGGATTGTCCGTCAAGACAGCTATCTCGTATTCATTTTAAACAGCTTCCCAGAGATCCAAAGCTTGCAGATATATCCTCATTCTAACTGCCCAAATTCGATAACTTTCTCCATCGAAAGTTGGTGGTGCCATTGAGGAAAATTTTCTTCCCCGTTCATGGTATCTACTGGAACAGATTGATGCAAACACTCAAAGGTCCCGTAAGATTAAAACTTTGATACCAATTGTTGGTTTAAAATCGTTAAAGGGAAACAACGCAGGAATTCAATTTAAAGCTGGCCGCAGAAACAGAGATGGAGTTTAAAGAAGAGAATATGCAGAGAGTAATTATTTTCTTGTTGAAAGACCACCTCAAATTGATCATCTTGTACGCTAAAACTATGTGAATATATTAGTGATAGCAAAAAGCTCTAAATTTCATAATTCTATTTGTATAGTTGAGAAAATAATGGTTAAGAAAACATATTTTCCTCCAAAAATAATGGTGTTTTTTAATTCTTCTTTGTTGACATAGATAAACTATCAAGAACAATTCTGGATATGGTCCAAAACAAACTGAGGTCGGGAATTTATTAAAAGCATTTATGTTGGAGTATGGTAATGTGGCTTCTAGGTGGGCAACTATTCCGATGTGGTAATCACCTTTTTTTCAAGTACTTCATCTATTATTTCGGGCGATTCTATATGGCTTCTTTAACAGAGCAGATGTTCTAGAACTTCCATTTACAAGACAAGCACACAAACCAACATAATCATGCGAAAAAAATCCTTCTTGGTCTAGGTTTGGATTTTTTGATCAGAAGACTGGCAAAAAGGTTAAAAAATAGTTAAGCAGCTGAAGAAATCATACCTTTGCAATAATTTGTTAATATTTCATAAACACCAAAGCGAGCTCCCAAACCCAATGACCTTCCAAGTTTCAACCACCCCACACCATTATACTAGCCTTCAATGGTCACAAAAGATTAAAAGAACATTAACATTTAAGATCGAAAGATGTCCATAAAACAGCCATCCATACGAGAAAATTTATGAACTTTTCATCGGTCTTTTATAAGACCTATAATGCATGCATTTCCCATAAAAGCAGTAATACAATTGATACATCATACATCATCCGAATAACTTTTGTCATGAGGCAAAATGGGAGAGCAGAGTAGCATCACTTCTGGTTACCATAAAACAAAAATAGCTGATTGAGTCACCTGAACTTCCTGACAAAGTTCTAACCTTGTTGACGACATCAGCACCAGTGAGTTGTTTACCGCTAATTGATCCCACCTGCATTCCATTCCACAGAATATACAACCAAAGCACAATAAGACATTAAAGATGCTCCCCTCAGTGTAAGATAATACATTTAAGTGAATGCTCAGGGTCACTATCAATTTTCACACCTGTACAAGGGCCTTAAGGCTATCGAAAGGGTAACCGATGGCAGTGGCTAATGTAGAAAATCCTGCAGCAATAACTGCATGCGTTGCAAATATTGGATTCTTCAAAAGTTCGTTCATTTGATAGATTAACGTGGATAACTGTGTGTTGCAATTAATCGTCTCCTCGAGTCACAATCAATATATTCAGAGATTCAAAATTCCCTACAATTCCATTAGATTGGCACAAAGCGTTAGTACTTCAAATGCGCTATCAAGTTGGTCACCATGAACGTTAACACTAACATCGTTAAGAAAACTCAAGGGCGGAGAAAAATTGCAATCTAGCCAATTGACAATCAGAACAGTAGACATGTTACTTTCTCAAAACGTCGTTTAGGACTTTTCAAAAAAGTTAGTGAACTTTGCATATTAGCTGGTGCAGAAATTGTTATTCTGGTTCAGTCTTTAAAGCGCCAACATCTTTCCACTTTCGGTCATCCTAGTGGTGATGCTGTTATTGACCGTTACGTCACTGGAATATCATCTTCGTCATTGTCATCATCGACCATTGATGAATTCAACTTGCAACAAAATGACTAGTATTATTCTTATATGTGTAAAGATTTGGAAGCGGAGAAGAAGAAGAAAGAGAATATTGAAGAAGAGAAGCTGGTGAATATTGATGATAATAACAATGGGGGATACTAAGGGTATTGATGAACTTGAAGAATTTATGGTTGCATTGGAAAGTTTGAAGAAGAACGTAACAACAAGAGTTGATGAATTGAGTATGTTAAATGGATCTTCTTCGTCGAATTCAACGATGAAAATAGAAAGATTTGGAGATGAGGATCAATTTTTGAATCAGGTTTCAATTGATTATTGTTCTTCAATTGTTCCTTATGAACTCAATAGCTCAGGAGATGGCCAATTTTGAAGCAATTAGTAGTTAGTACTAATATTAAAGCATTATTAGCTACTAAGTAAGCATGTTTTTGTTTTTATTTTCCTTTACTTGTTCATGAAGTAGTAGCATGTGTTTTTTTGGTGGGTCAAAAATGTTATTGAACTATTAAAAATAGAATGAACTGCTTTTGTTTTGATCGAATTACTCTACCTAGGCATATGTTTATTACCTAATTATTACCTTGGTGCAACTTCTTTTGAATTTCTTCATTTGTTTCTTAAAGGGTTAATCTATTATGTGTTAATTTGGTTTACTTTTTAAAGTTTATTATCCTAATAACAACAGTTTCTTAAGTATTTTGTTTACATAAAAATATATGCATCATTCTTTGAGAATAGTCAGTTTACACTTATTAATTCTTTATAATACCATGATAAATAGAAAATTAAAAACAA
>NW_025892628.1:0-14399 GCF_002878395.1 Capsicum annuum
GATGAAAAAGGTAAAGAGTGAAGACTTTTATTGGTAATGAAAGATTGTAAAACATGATAAAGTGTAGAAGTAAGTTAATTATTAAAGTTAATAAAAAGTAAAAATAAAGTATTAATATTAAAAATACATTTACCATATTTGACTCCTTAAAATTGTGAACAAACTTTAGAACTTAATTACTAAAATGAAAAAAAATCATTGATACCAATAATATAACTTACCATAATTATCAAAAGATTTAATGAAGAGTGATAAATGTTAAATGCAATAAATAAGGAAATAGTATAAATAATAAATATTAAAAATGATTTTCCGATATTTAATTAAAAAAGATTTTTCTAAAAAGTTGCTATAACTTGTAATTGTGTCTTTAGTCTGGTAATTATTGAAAATTTTGCTAATCAACAATTTATTTAGGATAATTTTCACTTGACACATTCCTTAAAAAATAATTAAAAAATAATAATTTTATTATTATGCCCCTGTTAATTATAAGTTATTCAAACGCTGGAAAATGATATATATATATATATATATATGTGTGTGTGTGTGTGTGTGTGTGTGTTTGTATAACAAAGGTAAAAATATACACATAAATGTTACATATTATCTCTTGATTTTCAAAAACGAACAAGTAATTTAAATTAGACTACTATTTTTTGTATAGTAGACACTAAAGATGGATGGGGGAATTTTGGATCAAAATAGTGTTGAATGAGGGACAAATTCAATAAATGGATTTGTCAAATTTTTTATGACCAAAATGATGAAAATGTATGGACAATGAAGCACTTTTAGTGTGCAATTTTCATATTAAAAAACAGACGGTCCATTAAATATATTTACAGTGAAAGTACTCTGATGGTCATGAGCCTTCAGTCTATATTTTATATTTTGAAGAAAGGTTCATCACATTGAATGCATCTTCAATATTAAATTTATTATCCAAGAATCTAAAAAGGCTGTCATTTCCGAACTGATGGAACAATGAGAGACAATCTCGTCACACCTTAAAGGCACATCTTGGCCAATGCGCATTCAAGCAAATTATGAAAATGCCTTTAACTAAAGAGTTATCTTCAAAATTAATGCATACAATTACATAATAAAAATTTTCACTAGAAAAATAGACGGTTTATCGTGATGGCGATAGAAGATGAGGCATTTTAACAACCAAAATCTCTAGATCTTTTAGTGAAATTTTGAAAAAAATCTCGAGGTCTTTCAATTACTCCAATGATTAAGCTTACATATGATCAAATTCTAGAAAGGTTTGTGCCTAGGAAGCAGTATGCATAAGGGCTCAAAGAAGAATTTGGAGGTGTTTTGGAGATTATTAAGATTGTATGCACCACTTTTGGAGATAACTCTTTACTTAAGTGTGTTTTCATAATTTGTTTGATGGTGCATTGATCAAGATGAGCCTTTCAAATGTGAAAAGATTATCTCTCATTGTCCCATCAGTTTAAAAAATAACAGTTTTTTCATGTTCTTGTATAGTAAAATTAATATTGAAAGTGCATCCAATGTAACACGCCTTTCTTCAAAATGGTAAAAAATACACTGAAGGCTCATGACCATGAGAGCACCTTCAGTGAAAATATATTTAACGACCCATCTATTTTTTTAACCTAAAAATTATACATTGAAGGTGCTTCATTGTCCATGCATTTTCACTATTTTAATCATGAAAAAACTGACAATCTCATTTGTATAATTTGGCCATCATTCAACAACATTTTGATTCAAAATTTGATGGAGGGAGTATATTTTCGATGACATGATGGTATAACCGTTGTTAGTATATATTAATTAAAAAGTCAAAATACAATATGAGTTAGGGTGTGTTGGTATGAAGAAAAATATTTTTCATGAAAATATTTTTCTAGAAAATGTTTTCATGAAAAAAAAGTTGGTTTCTTACTTATTTTCTTATGTTTGGTTGGTGAGTGAAAAATATTTTTCAAAAAATATTTTTTACTGTTTGGTTGGTGAATGAAAAAACATATTTTTCAGAAAATATATTTAAGTGTTTAGCTAAAGAGTAGAAAATACTTTATTTATAAAAAAAATTAATTTTGAGAAATATTTTTTTTAGGTGTATTTGATATGGAGAAGGAAAACATTTCTAGGAAAATAAGTTCTTTTGTACTTATATTAATGTGCTCGTTATACAAGTAGAAAATTAATTTTTAAAAGTATTTAGATATATTTAACAAAAATAATGAGAATGAATAAGGTAAGAAGGGTGGGGTAAGAAAAAAAATTTAAAATTTTTTGTGTAAAACAAATTCAAAAATTAAATCTTTTATTTGGGGAGGAGGTTGGTAGGAGGGAGTGGGTCAGAATAGGTGGTAGGGGAAGAGTGAGAAAAACATTGAGCTTTTTTGAAAAAAGAATTAAAAAAACAAAATTTTAGATGGTAAGGGCAGGGGCGGGGGTGGGGTGGGGGGCTAGTACAGGGTGGGGGTGAGGTAAGAAAAGAATTTTGAATTTTTTAAGAAAATTAAATATTTTTTTTGGAGGGAGGGCTGGTAGGGGGTGGTCGAGGTAGCGCATGGGTAAAAAATTAAATATATTTTTTGGATGGGGTGGTAGGGGTGGGGTGGTAGGAGATTGGATGTCGGGGTAGGGGTGGTGATTTTGAGGATTGTATAAACATTTTAACTTGAAAGTTAAATTGAAAGAGAGTTTTGGAAAATGATTTTCTTACTTTTTGAAGGAAAGTCATTTTCCTTAAATTTGAGAAAAATAATTTGATTTGAAAAATATTTTTCTTAACATTTACGTCAATCAAACATGAAAAAATTGAAATACATTTTCTCAAAAATGTTTTCTTTCGTACCAAACATACTCTTAGGGGTCATTGGGTGTGAGGTATAAGTTATAATAGTTCGGAATAAAATTTAGGATTATTTTATCTCATGTTTGGCTGGAAGTATTAATTGCTCAAGGGATTAGTTATCCCACCATTTATGCTTTAGTGAAGAGATTAGTTATCTCATATATATATATATATATATATATATATATATATAATGGGATAACTAATTCTGAAATTAATTATTTTGGGGCACCTTGTTCACAAGCAGACGATCACTTAGTAGAGTGTATAAGAATAATACAAAATATGGTGTATTAGTAATGTTTGTGTTAGTTATGCTTGTATTTTTCTTATGCAGTGTTTGATTTGATGTATTAAAAAAAACATAAATTACATAATTTCTAAAGAAAATTTTTTTTTTTTTACATAATATCCTCAATATATATGTTGGAAAGGATGCGGAAAATTTTTTGAGGGGTAATAGGGTCTTTAAGCATTTTATGCATGCATTAGATCCATTGCATTACTAATGGCATGGATTTTGAGGTATTAGTAATACACATCTCAATATACAATAGAGTGTACATAGGGTAAAAAAGTATACCAAATAACGCATTACTAATACACATTAAATTAATACATGCATTAACATTTCAATACACTCTACTAAACGACCCCTTAGTGAACAGCAAACATTTCTGGGGCCCAAAATTCTTCAAAGAATGAACAGTTCAAAACTGTTTTAGGTACTGTTGGAAAGTGCTCTCATATGGAGATTTATTGTCCTTTGTACAACCAAAAATGATGGAAAAGAACTTCAATCAAGTCTTGCAGATCATCATATTTATACATATATAACCTTTTCTTATAAAAAGCCTAATTCATAGCTACCCTGTTTTGTTGTTTTCTGGCTTCCAAGATTCATAATGAAGTTTGTTCTGAAAACACCATCTTGTCCACATCCTTTTCAGTTTTCAAAAATCCATCCTCCCACTTCACAATTCTGTAACTCCATCAACTAGCTAGCCATAAATGCATCATAAAAGTGGAGCCCTCAAATACCAATGAGTCAAATTTATGGGTTCAACCTCTTCAAATTTTCATCATTAAATTCACAATATTTTCAGCATTATGAGTTCCAAATTTAATACATGTTGAAATTTGTAACAATATATACTCTCCGATAAGTATCCCTTAGCAAAATCACGTCCACTAAAACAATCAAATAAGTTTATTATGTTGTTTACATTAAACTATCCTCATTTAATAGATGTTTATTGAACACTATTAATAATATGAAGTATAAGGGTGTAGTTGAAAAATATATTTTCATCGTCCATCTTTACTTGTTTATTTTAGACTTGGCATATTCCTTAACAAATAATATATAAAAAGGTAATTTTATATGTCATACTTGTTAATTACTCCCCCGTCTCAAATTATTTGAAATATTTATTTTTTACACAACTCTTATATAAAAATTAATAAAGGGTACAAATTGACTAATACGATCTTATTTAATTTTGATTAGATGAATCTTCTTCAATTAATATGAGTATAATTGAAAAATATTGTTAATTATCTTTTGAATTCTTAAACATGTCAACTATTTTGAGACAACATTTTTCAACCAACGTGTCAAATATTGAGACGGAAGGAGTATAAGTTATCTAAATGATGAAAAATGAATAGCATTTAATGATAAGGGTAAATAAACATAAAATGATAAATTGTCCCTTGTTTTTTTTAAATTGAATAAGTAAAGTTGGGCAATTTAATTCCTAAATCAATACTGAACAAGTGAAGATAGACTGTTGGAGTACTAATTGTTATCTTGAATTCCTGAATCAATACTCCCTACGTCCTAAATTACCCGTTTCAAATTGAGATGACACATTGATTAAGAAAAATAATTAATAACATGCCTAGTTTACCATAGTATCCCTATTAAATGATGTTTACATTTTAATTTCAAGAAAAAATAATTAATGCAAAGGGTAAACACATGGAAAAAAATTGTCTCTTCTTGATTATTGAAAAAAGACAAATAAAATGAGAAATTAAATTAGAAAATTTGGGACGGGGTGAGTACTTATTTACTAAAGTTAAACTTATTTTGAGACAAAAGGTGTATTACTACTATTAATAAGAGTGAAGAAGTAGGCAACTCTTCGTCAACATGCCTGCTTCTTCACTTGCTTCCATTGTTTCGTGATTTTATTATATTATCCCTAATTAATTATTTTAAATCATTTATATATAAGAAAATTAATAATACTTAATTAAAATAAGGTAAAATAGACATTTATGGCATGTCTGTTTTAGCTGCTTCAATTGTAGTTTTATTATATCACCTCAAATTAATTATTATAAGTCATCTAAGTATTAAAAAATTAATATATTTAATAAATAATAAAATAGGTATAAATGATAAATCAATTCTTAATGTTTTAATAAGAGTGAAGAAGCAGGCAACTCTTCGTCAATATACTACTATATTATCCCTAATTAATTATTTTAAATTATTTATATATATAAGAAAATTAATAATACTTAATTAAAAAAGGTAAAATAGATATTTATGACATGTCTGTTTCAGCTGCAGCTCTTCGTCAACATGCCTGCTTCTTCACCTGCTTCAGCTGTTCCGTGATTTTATTATATTATCACTAATTAATTATTTTAAATCATTTATGTATAACAAAATTATTAATACTTAATTAAAAAAAAGGTAAAATAGATATTTATGACATGTCAGTTTCAGCTGCTTCAATCGTAGTTTTATTGTATCACCTCAAATTAATTATTATAAGTCATCTAAGTATTAAAAAATTAATAATATTTAATAAATAATAAAATAGATATAAATGATAAATCAATTCTTGATGTTTTAATAAGAGTTAAGACGCAGATAGCTCTTAGTAAACATGTTCGCTTCTTCACCTGCTTCCGCTGCTCCGTGATTTTGATATATTACCCCTAATTAATTATTTTAAATCATTTATATAAAATAAAATTAATAATACTTAATTAAAAAAAAGGTAAATTAGACATTTATGACATATCTGTTTCAGCTACAGCTCTTCGTCAACATGTCTGCTTCTTCACCTGCTTCAGTTGTTCCATTATTTTACTATATAATCCCTAATTAATTATTTTAAATCATTTATTTATAAGAAAATTAATAATACTTAATTAAGAAAAAAAGGTAAAATAGACATTTATGACATGTCTGTTTCAGCTGCTTCAATCGTAGTTTTATTGTATCACCTCAAATTAATTATTATAAGTCATCTAGGTATTAAAAAATTAATAATATTTAATAATTAATAAAATAAATCTATTCTTGATGTTTTAATAAGAGTTAAGAAGCAGGCAGCTCTTCGTCAACATGCCTGTTTCTTCACCTACTTCAGTTGCTCCATGATTTTACTATATTATCCCTAATTAATTATTATAAATTATTTATATATAAAAAATTACTAATACTTAATTAGAAAAAGGTAAAATAGATATTTATGACATGTCTGTTTCAGCTGCAGCTCTTCGTCAACATGTCTGCTTCTTCACCTACTTCAGTTGTTCCATGATTTTACTATATTATCCCTAATTAATTATTTTAAATCATTTATATATAAGAAAATTAATAATACTTAATTAAAAAAAAAGGTAAAATAGACATTATGACATGTCTGTTTTAGCTGCTTCAATCGTAGTTTTATTGTATCACCTCAAATTAATTATTATAAGTCATCTAGGTATTGAAAAATTAATAATATTTAATAAATAATAAAATATATATAAATGATAAATCAATTCTTGATGTTTTAATAAGAGTGAAGAAGCAGATAGCTCTTCGTCAACATGTCTGCTTCTTCACCTGCTTCAGCTGCTTCGTGATTTTACTATATTATACCTAATTAATTATTTTAAATTATTTATATATAAGAAAATTAATAATACTTAATTAAAAAAAAGTAAAATAGACATTTATGACATGTCAGTTTCAGCTGCTTCAATCATAGTTTTATTGTATCACCTCAAATTAATTATTATAAATCATCTAGGTATTAAAAAATTAATAATATTTAATAAATAATAAAATATATATAAATGATAAATCAATTCTTGATATTTTAAATTAATAGGACATCTTATACGAGACTTATTTAAAAAAATTCACAAATATGTTTGCTCCATGACTTTACGATATTACCCCTAATTAATTATTGTAAAATATTTACATATAAGAAAATTAATATTATTTAATAAAAAGAGGTAAAATAGAAATTTATGACATATCTACTTCAACTGCTTCAAAGGTAATTTTACTATATGACCCCTAATTAATTATTATAAGTCATTTGGGTATTAAAAATTTAATAATATTTCATAAAAATAAAATTTTCATAAAATGATAAATTAATTCTTGATATTTTAGAGTAACATGGCATCTTATATGAGACTCATTTAAATTTTTTTCACAAATATTTTCTCATAGTGATTTTGCTATATCACTTCTAATTAGGTATTATAAGTCATTTAGGACATATCCACTTCTCTGCTTCAATCATAAAATTTGGTTGACTCTTGAATTTATTTCAGTGCTACTTAAATTGAAATAGAAGAAAAAATATTATAAATTATAATAATTAAAAACTTAAATTATTTTCAGAATATAATTGAATATCAATGCCACAAAAATTTGGATAATGAGAGTAACATCTATTATTCAAAAATTACATAAAAATATTATAAATTGCAATAGCTAACAATTTAAAATATTTTAAAATATATTAAGAATTTGATTGATTATCTAAATTATATTTGTGTCACGTAAATTTGGGATAGTTTTGACATTTTATAATCTCCATGTTTTATTGTTTTAATTTAGTAATTTGTTGATCCAAATGATGTTTTCAAATTTAACATGTTTTAAAAATTTAGTACTTTGTTTATTTTAATTTATTTACTTTATTTTGGAAAAATATTATATATTTAAAAATTATGTAAAAAAATAAATATAAGTCATAACTATTAACATCTTATAATATTTTAAAAACATATAGTAAAAAATATGATTGACTTTTGAAATTTTAATAGTGTCACATAAGTTGCGATAAAGCAAGTAACATAAATTATTTGAAATTACATTAAAATATACTACAATCACAAGGATTAACAACTTAAAATATTTTTAAAAATATATTAGTAAAAAAAATTTGACCGGCTCACTAAATTCTAAAATTGAGACAAAGCGAGTAACATAAATTACTACTAAATTACATAAAAAATATTATATATCACAATGATTAGCAACTTAAATTACTTAAAAATTTGTATTAATAAAAAATTGATTGACACTCCATATACTATTTTTGCAATATAAATTGAAATAGCGTAAATAATATATGTTGGACCCGTACTGGCACGAGCTACGGTATCTAGTACAAATATAAAATTCATAGTAGCATTTCAGTATCATGAGTTCAAATTTCATACATGTTAAACTTGTTAACAAACTTTCATGTATATGCTCATAAAATATTGTATTCAGTTAGACCTATTAAAAGGTTCATTCTTCTCGAAATGTGATAATGTTGTGGTATTGGAATAATTTGGATTAATCCCGCCTTAAAAACTGAAAAATTTTAGACTAATCTAAATCACTTTCGGAATGGCTTGAATAAGTTGGATTAGACATGCTTAAAAACAATTTTATTCCCTACTTAGCTTAATGTAAATTCGGCTCGATTGTCTAATAAATGTTAAACAAAATGTGGAACCAAGAGACTTATATCTAGGGTTTTACCAACATGGGTTGTGGTGCAGCGGATGGGGCTGCTCCACCCTTAACCAGAGGTCGAGAGTTCGACCCTGGGCATGGAGAAAACTTTATTGGGAGCGCTACCCCCCGAATGGAGCCCTACTCGGCGCGAATCTGGATTAGTCGGGCTCCAATGCGGGTATCGAACACCGGATAAAAAACTCAAAAAATAAAATAAAATAAAAAAAAATATATATATATATATATATATATGGTTTTTGAATGGAGAGATATAGGTAATGTGTAACACCCCGTATTCAAGTACGTGTATTGGCGTATTCAAGTACGTGTATTGGTGTTATTTATATGGAATTAATTTTTTTATTTTATTTATATCGGAATTTGCCCATCGATGGTTCCATGCAAAGGTTATTGAATAAGCTTTCCAACGATATAAAGATTTCCAAAAACGGATAGGTTTCGGATATAATCGAGCACGTTCGAAACTATAAAACGGTTGGCCGGGATATTTGGGAATAGTAAATGTACAGGAAAATTTCCTGCACACAAACTAGTGAGGCCAGCCGAATTTTTGGGTCAACTTCGAACGATCATAACTCCCTTAATATAATGAACTGGGAGAGCTGCGACCTATGAAAAGAAAGATCTTTGAGATTTCTTTCCAATGCAATTGGTTTCATCCAAATACAACGTCTAAGTAAGGAGTTATATTCGTTTTACTTCAGCCTATCAAAATAGATTTTTAGGGTCAACTTCAAACGACCATAACTCCTTGTATAGGATGAACTGGGTGACCTACTTTATATGAAATGAAAGCCCTTTGAATTATCCTTTTAACGACACCAATTTCACCCAAATCCGATATTGGAGCAAAGAGTTATGGTCGATCTACTTTAGCTTATTAAAACAGTCCACCAAAGGGCAGATTTGACATTATTTAAATTTTAAAGGCATTTTGGTCATTTCCTATTATATTATGAACGGGAATATGTGTATATATACATGTATATGAGTTCAAAAACTCATTTTCATCATCAATCATTGAGAAAGAACAAACCCTAGCCAATTTGACCTTTAAATTACTTTTGATTCAACTGTATAAATTCCAAAGTAATCCGATAACTATGTTTGTCATTTCGAGAGCTTCGAACGACACCTATTATTTGTGCAAACAGGATTGCATAATCAAGAGGTGAATTCTAAGGTATGAATATTGTTTGCCTTTGTTCTTTTCCATATGTATATGTGTGATAGAGGATTATATGTATTGGTTGTTATTGAAAGGTGATGGAAATAGGGTTATGAACTATTTTGCATGGTTTGGTTGTATTGAATTGTGAAAGGTAGATATGATAATTGAGTTATAGAAGGTGAATATGGTAATTGAGTTATGGAAGGTGGATATGGTGATATACTATTGAATTGATGATTATTTATGTCTATGGCTCAATTTGGTTTAATAGATTGGTTGGAAGGATAAATAAATCCAAACTTGATATTGGAGGATGTTGTATGAATATGCATGGCATGTGAATGTAATTGGAGTATAAGAGGGTTAAAGTGACACCCTTTATGGTGTAATTAAGGCTTACTACTCAACCACTAGTTTGGTGAATTCAAATAATTGAATTGTGACATTTGGTTGCTAATACTAGATTGCTATATATGTTCATTGTAGATAAGTAATCCGAAAAGACGGGAAGTCCATTTGGGACTAGTATTGAAGGTTGACAATCAGGTATGTAAAGCATACTCCATACCATATCTTTGGCATGAAAGTGAACAATTGTTCTATTAAGAAAGTTTCCAAATTTATTCAATAACATGTGATCCATAATGGTTTTGTATGATGTCCTACGTTACCAATGAACTTTTTTTCACCCTACAAGATGTCAAGACATTTCAATACTTACTTGTTTTCCAAATCTTACATGTTTATTGCACTAATGAATGTCAGAAGGTATCCGGTTACTCAAACAAGATCCATGTGCTATTAATGACTCCAAAATATTTCATTGATATACCAATAAGTTTCTACTTCATTGTTATGGCATTGATGACTCCAAAACATTTCATTGATGTGCCAATGAGTTCTTACTTCATTGTTATTGCATTGATGGTCTATTTATATGTCTCTTATTAATGTATCATTGTTTCAAAGTATCAAAAATGCGGTGGCGACCGAAATAACAATCTCAAAGATTAATTGAACTAAGTGATGGAAGTTATCTCTTATCAGATGGTATCCCAGGGGCATAAGCCTATCATGGGTCGATCCCTATTTATGTGTTTATGGGTGGTATCCCAGGGGAATAAGCCTATCATGGGTTGATCCCAGTTGATATGTACTGGAGGCGCCTAATGATCACAGTACAGTACAGTAATGATTACAAAGATGATAAGAACGAAGGTAAAGTGATTGAATAAATACAATGTACAGGTTGTCACAAGTTCTAGTAAGTGTGGTCCACTCCTATTACGATTTATTCACTTGTTTCTGATTTCTATTGAGCTCCTATATCATATGTGATTATCTACAGCTTTACATACTCAGTACATATTTCGTACTGACGTCCCCCACGGGGGACCTGCATTTCATGCTGCAGGCACAGGTACCTCCACTCATATACCGCACAAGTAGGAGCCAGGATATCTAGCTGCTTTTGGTGAGCTACAGTTTGCTTTGGGGCTTTCCGTGTCATATCCAGTCACTTTTGGTATTATATAGAAGTTAGTTATATGGAGGGGTGTGTCCCGACCTTAGTTAAACTCTGTGTATTATCTAGAGGCTTCGTAGATCTAATGTACAGTCAAGGTGGTATTTTGTTAATAGACGTGATGGCTCCAATGACCAAGTATTGTATATACATATATATGTGTGCTCGAGCTTATACAGGTGATTATTTCCTTTTATATGCGACATGATACTGTCTGAATTTCGAGTTGTCATAGAGGTATGCATGGGAAGTATAAGGTTATGAGCTGGTTCTCCCGGGCCTCTTCGATTACGGGTGCCAGTCCGCCCCAATAGGGTTTGAGGCGTGACATAATGAAAAAGAGGGACACACAATACTAGAAAGTTGATGTATCATAAAGCTATGAATAGTAAATTTTATCCATGGTCATTTCATTTTGTGTTTATCACACAAAAGTCGCTTTCTTTCATTCATTATACACAAATTATTTTATTTTGCTCCGGTCATCACAAAAGTCACTATGGTCGAATTTTATAATAATTCCATCGGAAAAATGATGTGACAATCTTAATTAGCTCTTAATTTTAATTTAAGAGAATATAATATATTACCCATATTTTAACCCTTTTTATATGTGTCTAACCCAATTTTCCTTATGAATTTTATAATGGAAAAATATCAATTTATTAATAGATTAGGCTACCCTAGAGAAGACTATTTTCACAAAAAAATTTGGTTGATAATTTTATGCAACTAAAATTATACTTACTTATATATAAGGGAGGATACCAAAATTTGGTAGTCCACACAACGACGCTATGGTAGTTTAAATTTTCTTAAAATCCTCTAAACTTGAAACATGTGTTGATAAAATATTATCCTCTAAAATTATGACATGTAATTGATAAGATTATGGTAATTTTAATTTTTAAAAAATCCTCTAAAATTGTGACATGTGGTTGGCAAATTATTTTCTCATTTAAAATTGTGACATGTAGTTGATAAAATTCTTTTCTCCCTCTAAAATTGTGATATGTTGTTGATAAAATTACCTTTTTCCCCTAAAATTGTGACATGTAGCTTATAAAATTATTTTTTCATACATTTCTTTTCTTGCCACTTATGCCTTTGCATTCGGTATATCATAATAATATGATAAACTACTCTATTATTGAGTGTGTCTTTGTGCTTTGAATTGTTTGACTAATCGGTTAGTTCTCTTTGAATTTTTCATTATAATATTTAGTTTTTGATAAATTACATATTGTTTAATTAATTTAATTGATAAATAGAAAATTAAATATCCAATAATTTATTTTATCTATTAAATTAGTTATATTTTATGACTCTTATTAACACAACTATCAATAACATTATTTTTACAAATTTTGACAATACTTATTCGATGACAAAATCAAAAAGATTTTATTTTAAAATTATCTTTAGCATGTTGATTTATCTTCAAAGAATTAGAATAATTTTAAAAAAATAATATTATACACGTATTTTTATTTTATGTGTTTTGAAGAATTTATCTTGTTTATTACTCTTTTTCGATGAACCTTTTTGGTATATGAATGCAATATTATGAAATGTTTCAGAAAATTATCAACCAACTTTTTTTTATGAAAATAGTCTTCACTAGGTAGTTTAATCTATTGAGAAATTGGTATTCTTCCGTTATATAATTCATAATAAAAATTGAATTAGACACATAAAAAAAGGGTCAAGGGTCAAGATATGGGTAGTATTATATTCTCTTAAATTAAAAATAAGAACTAATTAAGGTTGCCACATTATTTTTCGGTGGAATGACTGTAAAATTCGGTAATAGTAACTTTGTGATTACCGGAGAAAAGTAAAATAACTTTTCTGTAATAAATGAAAGAAAAGTGATTTTTGTGTAATGAATGAAAGGAAAGTAATTTTTGTGTAATAGGCACAAAGTTGACTATAGACGAAATTTACTCAAAGCTATGGTGGTCAGTGAGAGCAGTCAGAAGTTATCGAGTATTAATTGTTCCATGTACTCTGGCTTGCCAAACTCCATGCTCTTTTGTTTCTTCTTTTCTCTAAATTGCGTTTTATCAAATATTCCTAAAGAACAACGCAAGTGTGTACCTCTTCCCTTTTCTTCCTTCCTTCCATTGTGGATTTCAAGTTCAGTCCACAACATCATGTTGTGGTCCTAAAACTATATATTTTTCAAGTTATATTATGATTACATATCTATCAATGTAGATATATTATTATGGATCTATGACAAATTTCGTTAGGGGTTCAGACATATCTTAGGGTTCGTTTGATGATGAGACCAATATACATAGAACCATATCCCATTAATATAAATAGGCAAAACATATCGTTAGACCCCCAAAGTTGGCACGGACTTTCAATCAGTTTGATACCTCAACTAGATATTGTTTATTTTAGACACCTAAATTGGTGTCTCGTGTTATTTTAGCACATTTCGCTAACATGAAAAACTGAGTGTGATACATTTATTGGCAGCGTGTGAGGAGCTTATTGACCAACTTTTCTATTATTTTTTCATCTTCTTCCCTATTTTTCAATCATTATTTTTCAAAACTTAAATCCCTTTCATTGTGAAATAGATCTGATGGTATCATAAATAAAAAGTAGATTCTAACAACAAGAGATTTCCTAAATCTTAAACACCTTTTCTTATTTTGTTGCCCATGTTCCTGCTCGAATTAGTTTTCGAAAAAGACAATAATTTGAAGAAAAAAAGTGATTTTTTTTAAAAGAGGATGTGCTTCTGTAAGATAATTTATCTCAAACTAATCGTTTACATTTGGAAAATTCAAGACAAAAATCCTATCATTTGGAGAATATTCAATAAAATAATTTTTTGTGAGTGATGGGTATCTCAAGTCCATCATGGACCGGAGACCACTCCCTTAGCCTAACCTCAAAAAGCACAATAATCACAATAAAGATAAAACTAAAGTCAATCAAATAGTAATAAGAAGATGAATAGACAACTCAAATGAAAACTAAGAGTCAAAACAACAATCAACCCACACTTGTCCACAATAGCCTCTAAAACCAGAATAGCAACTAAGTCAAG
>NW_025892629.1:0-2554 GCF_002878395.1 Capsicum annuum
ACTAGGCCACTCCCCAACCTTCCTGGGGTAGCCCGATTGATTTTTGGCTAAAATCACGCTTGAACCCTGGCCCCACCCAAAAAATTGTGGGTTATCGCATACCAATTTTGCCCTAAAATGGCTCATTGGCACCGTTTCGCCTGTTCAACCATCCAAACCACACAGAAAACCAAAATGGCCCACGTTAGCCCGCTCCCCAGCCTCCCTAGAGTAGTCCTGTTGATTTTCAGCCAAAATCACGCCCAGACATTAGGTCCACCTCGCAAACCGTGGGCTATAGCACACCGATTTGACGCCAAAATGGCCCGTTTACATCATTTCACCCGTTTGACCACCCAAAGCACTGTGAAAACCAAAATAGCCCATACTAGGCCCATCCCGAGCCTCTCTAGGGCAATCCTGATGATTTTCGGCCAAAAAATCACCCCCAGAACTCGGGCCTACCCCAAGAACCGTAGGCTATAGCATACCAATTTGGCCCCAAAATTACCCGTTTGCGCCGTGTTGATCGTTTGACCTCCCAAACCTCATGGAAAACTAAAATGGCCCACACTAGGTCGCTCCCCAAATACCCCGAGGCAGCCCGATCAATTTTCGGCCAAAATCACGTCCGGACCCAGGTGTACCCCAAAAACTGTGGGCTATAGCACACAATTTGGCTCCAAAATGGCCTATTCGTGCTGTTTCGCATATTTGACCACTCAAACTGCACAGAAAATAAAAATGACCCATACTAGGCCGCTCCCCAGCCTCCCTGGGGCACCCCAATCAATTTTTAGCCAAAACCACGCCAAGACCCCGAGCCCACCCTAAAAACTGTGGGCTATAGCATATCAATTTGGCCCCCAAAATGGTCCATTCATGCCGTTTTTCCCGTATGACCACCCAAACCGCATAGAAAACCAAAATGGACCATACTAAGCCTTTCCCCAGCTTCCCAGGGTCAGCCCGATCGATTTTTGGCCAAAATAGCCTGTTCCCGTTGTTTCGCTCGTTTGACCACCCAAACTGCACAAAAAACAAAAATGGCCCACACTAGGTCACTGCCCAGCATCCCTGGGGTAGCCTGATTGATTTTCAGCCAAAACCATGAACCCCGATCCCACCCTAAAAATCGTGGGCTATAGCATACCGATTTATCCCCAAAATGGCCCGTTCGCATCGATTGGCCTGTTTGACCACTCAAACCGCATAGAACACCAAAATGGCCCACACTAGGCCACTTTCTAGCCTCTCTGTGGGGTAGCCTAGTCGATTTTCGGCACAAATCACGCCTGGACCCCGAGCCCACCCGGAAAACCATGGGCTATAGCATACTAATTTGGCCCTAAAATGGCCCGTTCACGCTTTTTTGCCTATTTGACTACCCAAATCACATAGATAACCAAAATGGCCCACTCTAGGCTGCTCTTCAGCTTCACTGGGCAGCCCGATCAAATTTTTGCTTAAATCACGCCCGAACCCTGAGCCCACTCCAAAAACCGTTGGCTATAGCATACTAATTTAGCCCCCAAATGGCCTGTTCACACCATTTCGCTTGTCTGACCAGCAAAACCACATAGAAATTCAAAATGGCCCATATTAGGCCACTCTTCAGCTTACCTGGGGAAGCCTAGTCGATATTTAGGCAAAATCACAGCTATACCCTGGGGCCACACCGAAAACTATAGGCTACAACACATCGAATTGGCCCCAAAACTGTTCGTTCATGTCGTTTCGCCCGTTTGACCACCCAGAGTGCAAAGAAAACCAAAATGGCCTACATTAAGCCACTCTCCATCCTTCCTGGGGTAGCCCAATCTATTTTCAGCTAAAATCATGCCCAAAACCAAGGCTCACCCTGAAAATTGTGGGCTATAGCACACCAATTTGGCTCAAAAATGGCCCATTTGCGCCGTTTAGCCCAGTTGACCACCCAAACCACATAGGAAACCAAAACAACCTACATTGGGCTGCTCCCCAGCCTCCCTAGGGCAGCCCAGTCGATTTACAGGAAAAACCACGCTCGAACCTCTATCCCACCCACAAAACTGTGGGCTATAGCAGATTGATTTTGTCCCAAAATTGTCCTTCGCGCCGTTTCACCCGTTTGACCACAAAAAGCACACAGAAATCCAAAATGACCCACTAGGCCTTTCCCCAGCCTCCCTGGGGAAGCCCAGTCGATATTTGGCCAAAATCACACTTGGCCAAAATCATGCTTGGACCCTGGGCCCACCCCAAAAACCATGGGATATAACACATCGATTTAGCCTCAAAATGGCCTGTTCATTTTGTTTTTCCCATTTGACCACCCAAACCGCACAGAAAACCTAAATGACCCATACTAGGTTGCTCTCGAGCCTCGCTTGGGCAGCTCGGTCGATTTTCGACCAAAACCACGCTCGAACCTCGAGCCTACCCCAAGAACTGTGGGCGATAGCACATCGATTTTTCCCCAAAATGGTCAATTCGCACCGTTTTTCCTGTTTAACCACCCAAGCCACACAGGAAACCATAATACCCATACTAGGCCACTCCCCAACCTTCCTGGGGTAGCCCGATTGATTTTTGG
>NW_025892630.1:0-1973 GCF_002878395.1 Capsicum annuum
ATGATTACAACTAAGTATGTTCCAACAGAAGATCAGCCTGCAGATATGCTAACCAAAGGTCTTACCAAAGCTCAACTGATGCATCTCAATTCCAAGCTAGGAATATGTGATATCTTCACACCTTCCTAGCTTGAGAGGGAGTGTTGAGTATTGTAATACACATGTTAATCGAGAATATTGTGTCAATGTATAGTTTGTTAGTTATAGGTTAAAAGTCAGTTACCAGTAGAGTGGTAGTTAATAGTTTGAGTAGTTTGGCAACTAATTAGTATAGAAGTAGTTGGTATTATTGCATCTATAAATACCACTTAATGTACATTGAAGACAAGGAAGAAATATGCAAAAATCTATTCATCAAGAATCTCTTTTTTCAATAAACTCCTCTATCTACACTTCCCCTCCTTCTCCTCCTCCCCTCCTCCTCCTCTTCTTCTTCTTCTTCTTCTTGTGTATTCTAAGTCATTGATACTTAGTATAATTACACTAACCACGACTGAATTTTGCTTTAATAGATGAAAACCAAAAAATGTCAAATTACAGAGATATTATAGCTCATATTACAACAACAACAACAACATACCAAGAATATTCCCACCAAATGGGGTCTAGGGAGGTTAAGTGTACGCAGTCCAACCACTACCTCAAATGTGAGATAGAGAGACTATTTCTGATAAACCCCCGGCTCAAAATAAAGCAACCTAAGATAAGATAAGGAATAGTAGTAGAACAAGATACAATAGATGATTTTTTTGCTTTTTTTGTCATTTTGTTTCAGCTATCAGTCTGTGCCGTGGTAGTTGTTGTTCTTGCATGTGTTCAGTCACCTTGACTTTGGTAAGTGTCACTCTTCTTGCAGCACTTGTGATAAATCTCGTTAAGCTCGGCAAATTATATAGTAGTTTTTATCTTTTAAGCTATTGTGATAAGGCTGGTTCTTTAACCTCTCTTTCACTACTCTTTCCGTTTATAAGCTAGTTTAAAGCGCAGCTGAATGTATGGTCCTGGGTTGCATTCTAATTAGTTTGTACATGCTTTATTATTGCCCATTATTGTTGTTAGTATTCATAATTTTCTCATTTGTAATGGTATAATTAAAAATCTGAATCATGTTATATCACCATCATCTGGGGTGAATCACATTTGAACCGTGTGATCTTTTATTTATGTTTTCCTGGGTAGTTGAACTTTGACTGCAAATGTCATGTACACCAAAGGTCTTAGTTCTCGGCACAATGGATTCGAGTTCCATACATGAACTATCTAAGTGTGTGATTTTACTATCTAAGTGTGTGAGTTTACTAACTAAATTATCAGCAGCTACTTATCAAAACATACCTCAACTATTAATTGTTTCGAGTTTCATACTGAACTAATGATTGTGCGAGTTTACTAATTGAACTAGTACACGAAAGGTCTTAGTTCTCGGCAAAATGGATTCGAGTTCCATACATGAACTGTCTAAGTGTGTGAGTTTACTAACTAAATTATCAGTAGATACTTATCAAAACATACCTCAACTATTAATTGTTTCGAATTTCATAGTGAACTAATGATTGTGCGAGTTTACTAACTGTACTATCACCAACTATTTATCAAAATACACCTCAACTATCAATTGATCTCTTTTCTGACCTAAAAACGGTGATATTCCTTTGGATGGAGTTATTACTTGCATTTGGCCACGACTGGAAGGTTTAACATGAAAGTTAGTACTTTTTGTGGAGTAGAAGGGTTGAGAGAGCAGCAGTTATAATGTTCTGCCCATATGTTGGGTGGTTGAGAAAAAGAGGGGAGTTTGTAGTTAAGCTAAAAGTTACTTGCTTTATGTTTGTGTCTTCGGAATGTATATATGTCATTTTGTTCTCTGTTTTTTAAAATAGTAGCAAGGATTTATGCTTTCTACAACAACAAAATAGTTATTTACTGGTTATATTTCTATCTGTGATACTGTCGTAGCATTAGACTTCAGGAAT
>NW_025892631.1:0-1045 GCF_002878395.1 Capsicum annuum
AATTTTATATGGTTGGGTTGCTCGCTCGGGGTGATGATTATATGCTATAAGGTGCGGTAGGGAAATGCCTTTGAGGGAAAATGGGTGGCTGATGGAAGACTATATCATCTGAGAACTAATTGAAGAAGGAACATAGGGTAGAAAGTAACTTCTAGAGAATCTGGTTGATGGAATTATCTTAACATATGCGAGATCTGAATTAAGTGCAAATATAAAAGTGTATCCGGTAGTGTAATTTCATCTGTTGTGTCTCTGAAAGAAAAATAATGCAGATGGACACCTTACTAGGGAGATGCGTGGTCGGGATTATCACCTAGATAGAAAATAGGAGAAGACCAATAAAGAAGCCTCACAGGCATCGAGGGTTGAAATGATATACGACAAGTCTAGAAACCTTACGCTAATAGCAACTGCAGTTAAAATAAGAAATCTAAGCAAAGACAATAATTTTTGAATTTTAAATTTTATCCCATGCTTTCTTGTTTGTGTTTTCGATCAGGTCCACTGTTTTTGACCTGATCAGAACCACAAAAGAGATTGAAAGACAAATAGATTATCATTGCTTCCTTAGCAATATGGTTATAATTGATTTTGTTTTCTTGCCTTAATATGCTTTCAACATTCCTTGGAGAAGATCAGATGCTTGCTGTAGTATGTGAATCCTGATAATTTTCAAGCTTGTCTCCAGCTTGCTGATTCTGTATTCAAGTTAGTCGTTGTCATCTTCAAAGTTAGTCAAGAGTTGCTCATCTCTTGTGAGCTCGATCAGGGATACCACCTCCAAAGTTTTGGCATTCTAGGATCCCTTCAGAACACTTTCTCAGAAGCCTTAAAGGATACATGGAGGGTTGCTATGTTTGTTTTAGGTCAAAATTTGTTGATGCAATTTTAACCTCTAATCCCCTATTTCGACAAGGCATAACAGCATTCTAAACATTTTATAATTGGATTCTTTGGGCCTTAAATTGAACACATTGTGCACATAATTTCTTTAACCGTTTAAAGCTAACCACAATTACGACAATTAAGCATGTATCTAGCATTG
>NW_025892632.1:0-4369 GCF_002878395.1 Capsicum annuum
GGGGCTACATCAGGCTTGACTTCAAGTTTGGCCTTCACGCCTGTGCAAGTAAGCTCTTTTTTTTTGGTTACTTTAATGTTTCATTCTTGTCAAGCAACTAGCATGCACGAGATTCTCTAAGGGTACTGCATGTGGAGTGTGATGGTTGAGTTTTATGTTTCATGTCATGTTTTAGGCGATTTGTGCACTTTCTCTATGACTTATTCAAATGCTATCCCTTTCCAGCTTAATTACCAGTCTTTCCATGATTCCTGCCTCTTCAATGTTGCTAGTTTCTATTAAATGAAACCTTTCACTTTATTTTAAAAAAATGGCTAGTTCATGGTAATAAGAGGGTCATCTTCATTGTTATCAAGCAAGAGCAAACCATGAAGCTGACATTTGTTGCTCTTTATTCTATCCTCCAAGGTAAGGATAAAATTTCTGTGCTTCCTTGGGAGTACCTTTTGTTAGGTCTCGTGTGCAGGAGTACCTCCCTGTTTTGTCAATAATAATACTGTTTACTCATCAGAAAAAGAAAATAATACATTTATCCAGAGGTGCCAACTCCCCTTAATTAGTTGTTTGAATACTTGGTGGTCTAGAATAATACTGATGAAGTTATTTCTAAGAGTAATATTCTTGTTATGACACCACCTAGAGGCGGCAATTTAGGCCCATAATCTGTGATCCTTCCTCCCAACCCGCTCAAGGTTGAATGGGTTGAGTTAATAAGCACAGGTGGGTCAAACAGAGTATGTCTGCTTTGACCTGTTAGAAGAGCGGGTTAGAATGGTTCGTAATAAGGTTACCCATGAGTCAGCACACAGTCCAGTCCTACGGGTTCGAATAAAATTTTCAAATTTCAACTGGACTCGCCAATACTCTGCACCTCCTTGCCGGAGAAGCCCAGCAAGGAAAGAATTTCTTCCACGCAAGTGCTTTCGCTGGTGGACACTGACGAATTCGCTGCCGATCCTTCTCCCATTTTCTCTCTAAATCTCCTACTCTCTCTGTAATCTGTACCAAGAGTATAAAAAGAAACACCAATCTGTATCTGAGGCACCTCACAGCGAGAAGGACTATTTAATCAGTTTAAGCAACAGTGTATTCTTAATTCGTCGGGAATATGCTTTTTGTGCATTAGCGAAATGATTTGGGACGGACGACATCAACACAACAGGAATCACAATGTAATTTATGGTTCACGGAGTTTTTGCCAAACTATATCTAATGTTAGGTGGATGGGGATAAGATTGTCTGCATGTGCACTTTTTAAGTTCTAAGGTTGCCTCGTTACATCTGTAATGCCAGTTTGTGATTTGGTTATTTTCTTAGCAGTATGTTGGTCTAATTCAGTCATTTTATTCTCTCGACTCCTTTTCCATTTCTATTTACTTGTGTCATTTGTGTTGGTTATCCTGATGGTAACTTTGATGTCAGGGAATCGAGCTGTCAAATCCTCAGGCGCTTGCAAATCAGCTTGGCAGTGGAACTCAGAGCACCTATTTCTCGGATACTGGAACGTTTTCTAAGATCAAGAGAACATGAACCAGACCTAATGGTGCCAATGTCCCGGTTCGCTCCGCTCAGTACAGTAAGACTACTGAAAATGCAACCTTTTGACTTTTGAGAGAAGAAAGACTAAGCGTATTGTCTGATACAATCAGATGAGCATAGATGTACATCTCAATTACTAGACTTGCAAAAATCTGTTATTCTCTACTGTGTTGTCGCCTGTCCAAATTATTTTAAGTATTTTGTTTGTTATCGAACGGTATCGAAAATCGAAAATGTTGCACCTCTTTGGACCTCATCCTAACAATTGTATTTGGTACAGTTTCGTATGGTCCAGGTCCAAGAGAAGGAAGATTGGAACCCACACGGAGTCCAACAAATGATCTTCTATGCCCAACTACCATTTTTACCCGCCCAAAAGGGCTGTTTATTTGGACGTGGGTTTTGGTTCAAAAGTTGACACTTCTTTCCTTATTTTATCAAGTAGATTTGGGAAGAAACATGACATTAATTTTACTCTGCTTTCTTAAGTTTGAAAGTTTTCTAGTTTAAAGATTTCTAGTTAGTTTTTACTAATCATTTCCATGAAAGTAGGATTCAATTATCGTACTATTTGGGATAGGGTTTGATGATTTTTCCCTATGTAGGGTGAGTTTTGTTTTGAGACAATATTGTTATTAGTTTTTGGGAGTTCTTTTATTTATACCCTTGTGTATTGACTATTATCTTACAACCTTACAAGAACAATTTCTTTTATGAGGTAAGGTTAATCCATTACTCAATGTCTATGGTTCTTATTCGATTAATTGAAGAAGGTGACAAGTCTATGACTAGTTTATACTTGGTGTTTTGGAAAACGATGAGGGATCGCTTCACTATTTAATAATACTTGCAAAATGCTTTTACAAGGGGTTAGATCACCATGCTAGGTTTCCCTCCAAAAGCTAATTCACCTTTTTGTGTGTAAACTTTTCTCTTTTTTTGAGTTAAATTTCACATCTTGCTACCCACTATTTAGTAAGCATACTAGAAGAATGAGTATGCATCCGAGCATGTACGTTAGCAGTCAATCAACGAGTTAGCAGTCAATCAACGAGTATCAATAGGAGGTCAGGGTTCAAATTCTAGTGGAGATAAGATAATAGCTGATTTTTGTCCGCCCAAGCTTCGGTGGGTAAAGTTACTTAGTACTATGCTGGTGGAGGTTGTAGCTACGAATGGAATAGTCGATGTACATGCAAAGTGTTGGCTTGTGGAGCCTGATTAATATGCGATGTATTGTTATATATTAATGTTCATTTTGGGATAAAATCACTCACAAACCCTGGGCCTACCCCGGGCTGAAAATATGTGGAGCCTAGTTTGGGCCATTTTGGTTTATGGGCGATTTGGTTGGTCAAACGGGTGAAACAGTGTGAATGGGCTATTTTTGACCAAATCGGTGTGATATAATCCACGGTTTTTGTGGTGGATTCGAAATCTGTGCGTGATTTTGGTCGAAAATCAATCGGGCTTCCCCTGGCAGGCTGGAGAGCGGCATTGTGTAGGCCATTTTAGTTTTCTAGGCGGTTTGGTTGGTCAAACGGGCGAAACGGCATAAGCGGGACATTTTTAGGCCAAATTGGTATGCTATAGTCCTGGGATTTTGGGGTGGGCCCAGGTTCTGAGTGTGTTTTTGGACAAAATTGATCGGCCTGCGCCAGACAGGCAGGGGAGCAGCCTAGTATGGGTCATTTTGGTTTTCTGGGCTATTTGGTTGGTCAAACAGGGGAAACAACACGAACGGGTCTTTTTTTGGCCAAATCGGTGTGCTATACCCCGCGGTTTTTGGGGTGGACCAAGGGTCCGAGCGTGATTTTGGCCAAAAATTGATCCAGCTGCCCCAGGTAGGCTGGGGAGCGCCCTAGTGTAGGCTATTTTGGTTTTTTGGGTGGTTTGATTTGTCAAATGGGCGAAACAGCGTAAATAGACCATTTTTGGGCTAAATTGGTGTGCTATAGCCCACAATTTTTGGGGTGGGCTCGGGGTCCGGATGTGATTTTGGCTAAAAATCGACTGAGCTATCCCAGGCAGGCTAGGGAGAGGCCTAGTGTGTGCCATTTTGGTTTTCAGGGTGGTTTGGTTTATCAAATGGGTGAAATAGCGCGAACGGATCATTTTTGGGCCAAATTAGTGTGGTATAGCCCACAAATTTTGGAGTGGATTTGGGGTTCTGGCGTGATTTTGGCTAAAAATTGATCAAACTGCCCCAGGTAGGCTGGGGAGCAACCTAGTGTGAGCCATTTTGGTTTTCTGGGCGATTTGGTTGGTCAAACGGGTGAAACGGCGCAAAAGGTCGATTTTCGAGCCAAATCGGTGTGCTATAGCCCATAATTTTTGGGGTGGGCCCAGAGTTCGATCATACTTTCGATCGAAAATTGACTGGACTACCCCAGGCCGGCTGGAGAACGGCCTAGTGTGGGCCATTTTGTTTTTTTTAGGCGGTTTGGTTGGTCAAGCGGGCGAAACAACACGAATGGGTCATTTTCTAGCCAAATTGGTGTGCTGTAGGACTGTAGCCCATGGTTTTTGGGGTGGATCTGGGGTCTGGACGTGATTTTGATTAAAAATTAATCGGGCAGCCCCAGGTAGGCTGGAGAGCGGCCTAGTGTAGGCCATTTTGGTTTTTCTGGGTGGTTTGGTTGGTCAAGCGAGCGAAACGGCATAAACGGGCCATTTTTTGGGCAAATCGGTATGCTATAGCCCAAGGATTTTGGGGTGGGCCCAGGATCTGACGTGATTCTAGCCAGAAATTGACTGGGTTGCCCCAGGCAGGCTGGGGAGCAGCCTAGTGTAGGCCATTTTTATTTTTTGGGCGGTTTGGCTGGTCAAA
>NW_025892632.1:4469-5457 GCF_002878395.1 Capsicum annuum
GGGCGGTTTGGCTGGTCAAACGGGCAAAACGGCGCGAACGGGCTATTTTAAAGCCAAATCGGTGTGCTATAGCCTATGATTTTTGCGGTGGGCCCGGGGTTTGACCGCGATTTTGGCCAAAAATCGATCGAGCTGCCCCAGGCAGGCTGGGGAGCGGCCTAGTATAGGCCATTTTGGTTTTCTGGGCAGTTTGGTAGGCCAAACGGGCGAAATAGCAACGGACCATTTCTTGGCAAAATCAGTGTGCTATGGCCCACGATTTTTGTGGTGCGCCCAGGGTCCAAGCATAATTTTGGCCTAAAAATTGATCGGGCTGCCCTAGGCTTACTGGGGAGCGGCCTAGTGTGGGACATTTTATTTTTTTGGGCGGTTTGGTTGGTCAAACGGGTGAAACGGCGGGAACGGGCCATTTTTGGACCAAATAAGTGTGCTATAACCCATGGTTTTTGGGGTGGGCCTGAGGTTCAGGCGTGATTTTTGTCGAAAATCTACCGGGCTGCCCCAGGCTGGCTGAGGAGTAGCCTAGTGCAGGCCATTTTGGTTTTCTGGGCAGTTTGGTTGGTTAAATGGGCGAAACGGCGCGAACGGATCATTTTTGGGCTAAATTGATGTGCTATAGCCCACGATTTTTTGGGTGGGCCCAAGGTCTAGACGTGATTTTGGCCGTAAATCTACCGGGCTGCCCCAGGCTGGCTGGGGAATGTCCAGTGTGGGCCATTTTAGTTTTCTTGGTGGTTTGGTTGGTCAAACGGGCGAAACAGAGTGAATGAGACATTTTTGGGCCAAATCGGTGTGCTATAGCCCACGATTTTTGGGTTGGGCCCGGTGTTCGGGTGTGATTTTGGATAAAAATTGATTGGGCTACTCCAGGCAGGCTGAGGAGTGGCCTAATATGGGCCATTTTGGTTTTCTGGGAAGTTTGGTTAGTTAAACTGGTGAAACGAAGTGAACGGGCCATTTTTGGGCTAAATCGGTGTGTTACAGCCCA
>NW_025892633.1:0-2139 GCF_002878395.1 Capsicum annuum
ACCAATTGGTCAGTTGTATTACAATTAAGGCCAACTTGATTTCAATCAGGGTAAAATTTAATAAATTGACCAAATCAAGTCGAATTTTGATACGAATTAACACCTTGTTAATCCCGAGCTTCTTGGTTTGATAAAATCAAACAAGTGTTTCTCCAAATAAATTATTTTTAGGAATAAATTATATTTGAATCAAGATTTTAATCATTTGAACTTGTCTTCAAGATTAGCCTTGATTAAAATCGGATATTTTGTAAAAACAAATATTTAAGTAACACATTATATAATCTCGTGTAATTGAACATGATAATATATAATTGCTACTTAAACTGACTAATTTACCCAAATAAATACTTTAAAAATTCTTTATACGGATAAAGTAAATGCTGTAATTTTGTTTGAAAATCAAAGAAACTCGAGATTAAATATAGTTGTGGAGGGCAAAAATTAGGTGTCAATAAATACCCCCTCCCTTTGGGTAGGGTGGATGCAAGTAACCCTGGGAAAAGGGAGGTTGACGCTCCTTATTTTTGTCCTACCACAAATTCGAATCTGAAAGAGGTTGATTGTTCACACGAGTTTCATGGAGTTATGGTTGAACCTCGGTATCAGGTTTCCTACATTCTAAGGTTTCATGAGAATTTAGGACACTTGTAGTTCATAGAGCTTGACATTAAGCACGATTTTTAAGAAAATACACCAACTATCACAGTTTTAGAGTGCTTCGGTTAAACTGGGAAGCTGGGGAATAAAGGGATTTGGGGGGAGATTGGAATGCAGTCGAGTTTTCTACTTAGATCCCAGCCTATATATCCCCAAGATTTCAGGGAATTAGACTTCTTGTAGTTCGACTTAATCAGTAGAAAAGATATTCTTTTATTTTAGATGATCTTTAGCTCAAGATGGGTGACAAGTTGATTGAGTTGCGGAAAAGAGGATTGTAACCTCTTAACCATGAATGTGGAGCTCTTCATATCCATAGGTAAGAACTTACCCAGACATAATTTCCAAAACTCTAAGTGTGTTGCCACCCGAATTTGAAAGAAAAAGAAAAAGAAAGTTCCCCTCAGTATAAGTTAACAAACATCCCAGAGGTAAAGGTGAGACCAGAATATCCCAAAATATCCACATGTCTTTTAATAGAGGAGTGGTTAGATGGTGGTGGTGATTATTATTTAGCCCGCATCTGGAGATTTTGACATCCGTCTCTATACTATGTCCTATTTTGATGCTGAGAAAGAGTTCCATGTCGTGCTGCATCCTTTTAGAGTCATCCGCACCTGTTGTTTTGATTTGAGATTTTGATCCTTTTGGATGCTCTCAACAATTTCTTAAGAAAAAAGTGTTAGAACTAACATAATTGATGAAAGATGTAGGTAGTCTTTTACCATATCTCCATGTGAGTTGTGGCCTAACAAGCGGAGTCATCTCTTCATGTACCTCTTTGGAATAAAATAATTGGAAACAACAAACACAACAACCCTCTTGGTTGTTGTATAATTATGACATTTGTCGGTTGAATCTGTCTTCAAAGTGGGGTGGCCTTTTTGGACACCGTCGATAGTTTATGCAGAACGATCTCTACAACCGTGTAATCTTGTGCTGGAGTGGCAACCTTTTTGGTTACCTATATCACTTATTGTATGTGGAATGATAACCTCTCCGGTTATAGTCGATGATCGATTTATAAATTTTCCTTAAATTACCAATCTTTGGATAATCTTGCGTATTATTTGATATTGGATGTGAGGCAACTTACAGATATCCTTTGAATTTTTGGCTTTTAGGTAATCCTTCACACTATACGACTTTAGATAAGAGATGGCTTACAGATATCCCTTCAATTGCTAGCTTTCTGGTGTTCGTGCACATCATCTGACCTTGGATACAATATGAATTATAGATAATCTCTCAAATTGTTAGTCTTTGGGTAATCCTGCACATAATCGATCTTGGATATGACGCGGCTTATAGAGAACCCTTGGACGTATCAATTTGATAATCTTGCATATTCTCCAGTAAGGATTTAGTTGCGACTTATGGATAACCTTTGAACTATCAATTTTTGGGCGATCTTGCACACTATCCGGTTAGGATGTTGTTGTGGCTTACTGATGACCTATAGGTTATCGACTCATAAGT
>NW_025892634.1:0-2025 GCF_002878395.1 Capsicum annuum
TAGATTGAATTTATACCCATATCTCAATCTCGATTACCTTATTGATTCCATTAATCATGACCTTAGGGTTAGTTTCCCAAGTTTCCTCTACCATATAGTACTTTACCAAACCTTCCTTCTTTTCCTCTATGACCTTTTTTTCCTATCATTCTACCTCTTATTTCCCCTACTAATATTTTGGTATCATCGATTTCTTTATACTTCTCTTATTGTTTTCCCTCTCTTCTTCATCTATATAGATGGGATGGTTTTGGGGGGGTTTTGGAATGGGGGAATTTGGTTTAGTGGAGGTTGGGATATTTGGTTTTGAGGTCTATCTTATTGTACTTAGTTGAATTGAGGTTGGAGTGACCGGACGGGATTTCAATTTTATAAATATGAGGGGGCTTGAGTAGTGGGGTCTTATATGGGTCTTGGCACATGGAGATTTGGTGGAGTATTTTTTGGGAAAGGGTAGCATAATTATTTGAGCATATCCACTTAAAGAAGCATGGTGTTTTGGTGAGAGGATAGGGTGGAGTTTAATTAACCTTCTATATTTTCTAACCCTCCTTTTATAGTAGACACATCTCTTTTTATCAACCTCATCTCAATTTGTAAAGCTTCAAAATTTTGGTTGAGAGCTTCAAGAGAGGCCAATATAGCTTTGGCATTGTTATTATCCATGGTTTATGATGTTTCACCTTCCATGGACATTGTACCTCTATGAATAAAACACAAACAAAAACAACAAAAAATTTTGCATTAAAGAAACAACCTCATAACTCTACACACCTTGTTTGCCTCACACCTGTATACACAAGTGTTGAATGTAAGTTTATACTCTGATGAGAATTTAGGTGTTGATATCTAATCTTTCCAGTAATGCATTCTTGTTTGAATGACTTAAAGAAATCTCATATGGACTTGAGCCAAGAACTTATGATGATATAGAAATGAGAAAAGTACTCAAACAATCGGGACAAAGAAAGAAATGATCTCAAGAACTAATTCACAACTAAGTAGGTTGATTACTATTTATTAATTATTGTTAGAATGAAGTAAAAGACGATTAGGATAAATTAAATTAAACTAGTAACTAAGATAGAGCTTACCTATGTTTTTCCAAGTTTACAACAAAGTTGATAACTTGGTTGAAAACTAAGCTGGTAGTCGTCACTTAGTTGACAACTTGTCAATGTTATCGTTAACTCAAGGAAGAATGGGGGTTGGGTTGTTTTTACCTGACAACTTAGCTGACAAGTCGTCACTTAGTTGATGACTAGTTTGACGATGCGTTAGTAAGTTGATGGCTTGTCACTTTTATCATCAATTGTAGGTAGAATAGAGGCTTGTAGCTGATCACTTAATTGATTGGGCCTAATTATTCTAGCACTTATCCCTTTAAGAATAGTCCTTATTAGCACAAACAAGTACAACTCCTTTTTCTTCAATTCTTTTGGATCAAATCCTTTCTTTTGTAACTTCTTCTTCAACAAGACATGAAGAACTAGATGAACATTCAAACATTGTCCTTAAATAAAATAGTCTCCAAATTGATAAAATTCAAAACCTAAGCTCTTTTTAAGATCTCAGACAAACCCCAGTAGTTTTCATGCCTTAAAACTCACCCAATAGTTTTAGTTTTTTGAAACCCACATGAAATTTCTTCCAACTTAAGTTTCAGCAATGGTGGGTTACTCAATACATGTTGGGTTAAGCTCAAATCATAGATAATGACTTTAATAGTACTAGAGAACACTATTCTAGCACTAGAAACACAAAAAGATACAAAAATCAAAAACTCAAAATTTCAACACAACCCAAAACATAAATGAGACATTTTTAGTGGTTTTCTAAATAACAAACACGAGATTAGAATCCTGGGAAAGATCCTAAACTTGACTCTAATACCAAATGATATAATTCAAACTATGGAATATATAATCTAAATAAGGAAGATAACAATAATAAACTCAAAATAGAAGATATAAAGATTGACACAAGAAACTATAAGAAATTAAGAACTATTGATTATACCAAACT
>NW_025892635.1:0-2393 GCF_002878395.1 Capsicum annuum
TAGAGGGCCTCGACAATACTGAATCCCTAAGCAATCCTCCGTCAAACGTCGGACATTGTCAGAATCAAGAGAAAGTTGGTCATTGAGCTATTACATGACATGACTGACAAAGATTTTCTAAAAGTTTTTATATAAGTTTTCGAAACTATTTTCTAAAAATTAAGACTACTTTCAAAAATATATATAAATCTTTTACTTAGTGATTTCTTAGACATCAATTAGGATGGGGAGTCAAGGGTGGAAGTCCCAACACGATAGAGTACCCAAAAGATGGCGTGGAGCAAACGGAGAATCGAAGAATGTCAACACGGAGTAGTTTCATTCAAACTAATCACTTTTCTGTGGATGCAGGGATCGATACACAAAAATGAGCGTTTCTTTCAAAAAATTCTCAAGCAAGTCGGGAGCCATAACAGAGCATATAATAATAACGGTACTTTTTGGGTATCCCTAAAAATGGGTCTAATACGTATTTATTGAAGACCTTTTGAATTGTCCATCTCATTTCTTGAGATCATGGAGGACAAACAAAAGTGTCTTGTCTACTTTACAAATACTGTATTTAGAATTTTCTAGAAAATGGGCGCTAGCAAAAGCGACTTTGTGTCTACTAATCGTCTACCTTGAGTACAGGTACATGTAGAAAGCAAGACGCAGACAAACTAACTCAGGTGAGATTATTTTAAATTACCAAGAGGGCATTTCATATCATTGCCAAGAGGGTCATTGCATATCATTGCCGAGAGGGTCATTGCATATCATTGCCGAAAGGGCCATTGCAGATTATCGCCAAGAGGGCCATCTTATACCATTTCCCAAGAAGGCTATTCAATATCTGTTGACGCGCTAGACATAATGCTGGCGTCGAGGATATCATCAGCATTCAATATAGCTGTCGACACGTAAGACACAATGCTGGCGTCGAGGATATCGTCACCATTTAATATATCTATTGACACACAAGACACAATGCTGGCATCGAGGATATCATCATCATTTAATATATGTTGACGCGCTAGACACAATGCTGGTATCGAGGATATCATCATCATCATTCAATATATTTGTTGACATGCAAGTCACAATGCTGGCGTCGAGGATATCATCATTCAATATCTGGTGACGCGCTAGACACAAAGCTGGCATCGAGGATATCATCAGCATTCAATATATCTGTTGACACACAAGACACAATGCTGGCGTTGAGGATATCATCATCATTTTATAACTGGTACACGTAAGAGATAAACGATGGTGTCGAGGATATCTCATCATTTTATGAATCAGCATCTAAATGCATCAAGAGCACACCCTTTAAGTCACTATCTAAGGATGAATGATATATAAGATTTCCTAGAAATCAACAATTTGAGGGTTTTCTATAAGTCATATTATTTAAAATAAGATAGTGTGCAAGATCACCTATGAGTTGATAGCCTGAAGGTCATCCGTAAGCCACAACAACATCCTAACCGGATAGTGTGCAAGATCGCCCAAAAATTGATAGTTCAAAGGTTATCCATAAGTCGCAACTAAATCCTTATCGGAGAATATACAAGATTATCAAATTGATACGTCCAAGGGTTCTCTATAAGCCACATCATATCCAAGATCGATTATGTACAGGATTACCCAAAGACTAACAATCTGAGAGATTATCTATAAGTTATGTTGTATCCAAGGTCGGATGATGTGTAGGAACACCTGAAAGTTAGCGATTGGAGGGATATCTGTAAGTCATCTCTTATCCAAAGTCGGATAATGTGCAGGATTACCTAAAATCTAACAATTCAAAGGATATCTGTAAGTCGCCTCATATCCAACATCAAATAATACGCAAGATTATCCAAAGATTGATAATTTAAGGAAAATTTATAAATCGATCATTGGCTATAATCGGAGAGGTTATCTTTCCACATACAACAAGTGATATAGTTAACCAAAAGGGTTGCCACACCAGTACAGGATTACACGATTATAGGGACTATTCTGCATAAAATATCATCGGTGTCCAAAAGGTCTACCCCATTTTGAAGAAATATTTAACCGACAAATGTCATAATTATACAAGAACCAAGAGGGTTGTTGTGTTTGTTGTTGCCAGTTATTTCATTCCAAATAGTTACATGAAGATATGACACTGCTTTTCAGGCAATAACTCACGTGGAGATATGGTAAAGACTATATACCTCTTTTGTGAATTATGTTTAGCACTAACACTTTTTGTTTGAAACATTGTCGAGAGCATCCGAGAGGGTGAAAATCTCAAATTAAAACCACAGGTGCTGACAACTCCAGATAGGACGCAGCACAACGTGGAACTCTTTCTTAGCAGCAAAACGGGACATAGTCCAAAGAGGGACATCAAACTCTTTGGATGCGAGCTAAAGAAT
>NW_025892636.1:0-1653 GCF_002878395.1 Capsicum annuum
GCCTATGATGCCTAATGAGCACTAGTGGTTGTACTCACCCAACTTTCTTAATTGTATCTTTCTAATATAGAACTCGATAGTAATTTCTAAATGGTGGACCCGGGATTTAAGTAGAGTGGGTGTTTACTACAGCAAAAAAATAAAAAATCACCTCAACTAGGTTTGGACCCGACCACACCTACCAATGGAGAACCTTAAGATCAACCTAAATGACAGTGCACCTAATCATCTTCTTGTTTAGTGGGTGCTTTTATATAATTTATACCCATTTTTATATATTTTTTATATAATTATATCTATTTCGCATCGAGGCCGGAGCACCCAAAATTTATGTGTAGGTCCGCCCATGAATTTATTTATAATTCTAATCCTACAAAGTCTAGCTATATCCTATATGTGGTAACCTCTTGTCATCCAAAGATTGACCGATTTCCTTGTATAATTAGATAGAGATTTCAGTATACGTAGTATTTTTATACTCCTAACTTAGTGAGATCTTGTACACATGACTTTATAGATTTATATGTTCCTTAATTTATATATTTCTTAAGTATTTGTGAGTGATTTGAGATATATATTCGTGTTAATTCTTTATTTTACTTAAGTTTTATTGTATTTTTATTTTGACTTACGTACCAAGCTTGGGTTAGGATAAGTGTCATTACAACCCGGGTCGTGATAGATGTCAAGTGAAAGAAAGATTATATGAGGAATTAGGAGGACTGAAACAAATCGAATGAAACAAGGAGAAAGAATAATATAGAAACATTACCATATATATTTACCAATGAAGAATTAGGCATGCATGAAAAATTAAGATATAGTGGCCAAAAGCGTGGGAAAAAAAAAATCAAGTCAAACAAGATTTAGAATCTTGGATTGCTGATGATCTAATTCGTGTTGAACTGTAAATATATAAAGTGTCTTATTGATCTATAAAAGATAGGAATAAAATATACTCTCCAAAAAGAGAGAGCAAGAGAAAGATCTATAAGCAAATAACATGTATGTTCATATCAAAATACATGCATAACACTTCTTATTATCGTTCAAAGTTCGACTCATTCTCACGTTGTACTTTTCTTAGTTGATTTGTATTAGGTGTTGTTTAGTGTTAAGGGAACCAACAACTAATGCCCATTTGCTACAGTACTTCAGATCTTTGGATGCTCTTACACTTGTGTAAATTAAAGGTGTCAAATGGGCTGGGCCGAGCCAAACCGGAACCGGCCCATTTAGTTTAACCGGGTTGTGGGCCTGTTTCGGTTCGGGTGGGTTAGGTGGGCCGGGCCGATTCCGGGTTCAACAGTAAAAATGTTGAAAACAACTCTGAACCGGCCCACTTAATCCAACCCGGTTAAACACACGTAAACCCGGTTAAAAACCGGTCAAACCCGTTTAAAAAAAATGAAAAATCCAATATACACTACGTACACTACAATTATATACACTATATACACTTTAATATACACTATATACACTACAATTATACAATATATATTTTTTAAAATATATATAAACAATTACACATATATACGTATCATTCAATATATAATTATATATGACTATACGTGCTACTTTAAATAAAATATATACTACAAATCTACAATAGTACAATATATATATACACACTACAATATATATATATATATA
>NW_025892637.1:0-4177 GCF_002878395.1 Capsicum annuum
TTTCTTTTTCTTCTTTTATTGTTAATTATAATATTTTTAGATTTTGCAAATGTTGAGAAGCCACGTATCAATTTTTAAGGCAAAACTTAAGTGTTGTAATAAAAAATTTATAAAAAAAAATTAACAAACAAACAAAAACAAAAAAAGAAAGGAAATAAAAGAAATGAGAAATTAAAAACCGTGCAAAAAAAAAATAGTAGCAGCATCAACTAGAGAATGAGTCAAATGAAAGAAAAGAAGATAATTAAGAACAACAACAACAACAACAAACCCAGTGTATTCCCACCTAGTGGGGTCTGGGGGGGTAAGATGTACGCAGTCCATACCTCTACCTCTGACGAAGTAGAAACGCTGTTTTCGATAGACCCCCGGCTCAAGGCACGAGATATCACACAAACACATAGTAAAGCACAGAAGCAGATTACATAACATAAATACGGCACTCATAAGTAATATAAAACAAAGGAAAGCAGAGAAAAACACACAGATTCGTAATAAAACATGGAACACGGAACACGAAATCATAGCAGGAATAAAACCCCCACCAAGTAATTCCCTACACTAGCGGCCCAAACTGGCCCTAATCCTCTGCCGAAATTCACGCCCTCCAGACCTTCCTATCTAGGGTCATGTCCTCGGTGAGCTGTAACTGTTCCATGTCCCACCTAATCACCTCACCCCAGTACTTCTTCGGCCTACCCCTACCCCGCCTAAAACCATCCAACGCTAGCTTCTCACACCTACGGACCGGGGCATTTATGCCCCTCCTCTTCACGTGTCCGAACCATCTCAATCGTGCTTCCCGCATCTTGCACTCCACTGAAGTCACACCAACCTTCTCCCGGATAGTCTCATTCCGAACTCTATCCCCTCTAGTCAGTCCACACATCCAGCGCAACATCCGCATTTCTGCCACCTTCATTTTTTGGATGTGGGAGTTCTTAACTGGCCAACACTCCGCTCCATACAACAAGGCCGGATGGACTACCACCCTGTAGAATTTGCCTTTAAGCTTGGGCGGCACCTTCTTATCACACAGCACCCCCGACGCGAGCTTCCACTTCATCCACCCCGCCCCAATACGGTGCGAGACATCCTCGTCAATCTCACCGTTACTCTGGATCACGGATCCAAGATACTTGAAATTATCCCTCTTACATACCTCCTGTGCTTCCAGCTTCACTACTACCTCATTCTCCCGCCTCACGTCGTTAAACTTGCATTCCACATACTCTGTCTTGCTTCTGCTCACCCTGAACCCTTTAGACTCAAGGGTTTGCCTACACACCTCTAATTTGTCATTCACACCCCCTCGAGTCTCATCTATCAGAACTACATCGTCTGCAACTTACCAAATAATATAAAACTCTTTAATTTTTTAAAAATACTTTTCTCTTACCAAAATATTTTAGAACTTTTAAATTTTAAATATTATAAAAATAAATAATAATTAAAAAAGATGAATGAAAAGACAATTTTATCTATTACAGAATCTTTTAATGAAGAGTAAAAAATTTAAATCACTTTTCAAAACTTTTTTAACTTTTAATATATTGAGATACGAAACCGTTGCTAGCCTAGAAGTATGTTGTCTCCCTTTCAATCCTTTCTCTTGTCCTCTTGCGGTTACTCCAACAGAAGGAGAATTGAAAGAGGACGAGGCAGACTCAACACATGCATCTTTCTTCTTATCTCTCCCCATTCGAACTAAAAAAAATAAAATAAAAGGAAGGAAGACACTCCTATTAAACCCTTTCCTTTTTGTGTGCTTTGTTATGAATATTTTACTTTATTGTTGTAGTTAATTTTCGTAGCATCCTAAGTTATCTTTTGATTTATTTTTGATCCCTTGATAAGAATATTTAGGCCTAGACCACTTTAAAATTAGAGAGGTTATTTGGGAAGTTTTTTTTTTTTTTTTTTTTCCTTTGCAATTTATTTTGAGTCGTTAATGGATTTTAATTAAAACTTAATTTGAGTTGGAATCAATCTTAGTGGAACTGAAAATCTTTATTTTAAAACCAATTTTATTTTCTTCACGTTAAATATTTGGACTTCTCTTTTAGTTTAGTTTATGGCTTAGCTTAGACCTTTAGTTTTGGTTTAATTTCGCAAATATTTTTTCTAGTATTTTGTTACAACTTGCTCAAGTCGTAATAACATGTTTGGAATCTAACAATGATTTGATTACTTCTTCACAATAAAAATGAATTTTTCGACCAATAAATTGTTTCATATAAGTTGCCTTTTGTCTTAAATTTTTTGAGTTACCTTGCTATTTTTTTTATAGAAGTTTAAAAGCCAGCACTTTTTTTAAAAAAAAAAACCTTCGTGCGTCTTTTCATTCTTTAAGAGTACATTTAAAGTTAAGTTTCAATGTTTTTTTAAAAAAAAATTAAAAAATTTACCAACCCAAATTTGACCAGTTAACCGCAGTTAGCGGATCATTTATGGTAATTAACCCCTTCCCTTTAGGATAATTAGAACTCTTATCTAGAATCACTTACGTTAAGTAGATCTAAAAATGAAGTCTTTATTTTCTTTTAATCACATAGTTTATAATAGATGTCCTAATTCACTATAGAACAAATTATGTGACGACTTCCTTAATTTTACTTATGAGTTTTCAATATGTTGTACCTCAGTTTAACCCTATTAAAATGGGGTATAACAAAAACGGACTTCATTACAGAGTTGTCTCGCACTCGTCGAAAACATGATTCTATTTGGATTATCGTGGACCAAATGACTAGGTCAGCTCATTTTCTGCCAGTTACACTTCAAATTTAGCCAAAGATTATGCTAAACTCTATCTTAAGGAGTTGGTGAAATTGCATGAAGTCCTTTTGACCATTATTTCAGATAGAGGTACCTAGTTTACCTCTCAATTTTGAAAGACATTTCAGAATGGTCTTGGTACCCAAGTTCATCTTAGTACAATTTTTACCCACAGACAGATGGTCAAACAGAGAGGACCTTTCAAACCTTAGAAGACATGTTAAAAGAGTGTGTGATTGATTTCAAGGATAGTTGGGATGATTATTTATCTTTAATTGAGTTTGCATTTAATAATAGCTACCATTCTAGTATTCAGATGGATCAATTTGGAGCACTTTATGGAAAAAGGTGTAGATCTACTATTGATTGGTTTGAAGTTGACGAAGCTACCTTGATAGTTCTAGATTCAGTTCATAAAGTGTCATGATCCGGGACTACCCCCTAGTCGTCATACGGTGCTTCCGATCTCGAAGGACCACAAGCTAACCCATGAATGATATCTACTATGAGCACTGAACAATAATACTGAAATAAATGCGCAATAATGGGCTGAAATGTCATAAGGTTCAAAGAATCTAAAATACTAATAAAATATAACATCTAAATCTGAAATACTGTCTGAAAAATCTAGTCTGAAAAGCTTCTAACTGAATCTGTCTGAAAGTGGAGTTGATGGGGCAATCCCCCAACTTACTCCATCTACTAAAATACTGCTAAGCTGAAGTACTGAAATAAAAACACATCCTCAATAGATGAGGACTCACTGCTAAATCTGCTACTGCTGGCTGAATTTGGCTAAGCACGGTCAGGAACCTAAGCATCCGAAACTATGATATGAAACATCATAACATAAGAAACGAGTATGCAATCAGTACGTGGGAATGTACTGGTATGCTAAATGAGGTAAAACTGGATGCATGGGTTCATATGCATGAACAATAACTAACTGAATGATATGCAAGAGCTCGATTAGCATACATAAAGAATCTGTAACTACTGGACATACTATGCATACTGCAACTAGTATACTAGAACAGAATCTGATAACCGATAACTGAATATTCTGATAATCTAAATTACTGATAACTGAGTAACTGTATCTCACAGTTCTGATTCTGTAGAACTGAACTGAGTTCTATTCTGAAGACTGAGATTGAAACTGAAATTGTGGGAGTTCTTACTTAACCGACATGCCCTTGAGTAAGCTAATTGGGGTCCAACCTGTAACCCCAGTTGGAAGGTTTCCAGTACTGTGCCACGGCTAAAGACACTGTTGTGGTCAAGCCTATCTGACGGGTGACCCTGAACAGAAAGTCAAGCCTAATCTGACGGGTGACCCCTGGGAGATAGCCAAGCCTTAATCTGATGGGTGACTCCTCACATTCTACGCTGGCTACGT
>NW_025892638.1:0-4204 GCF_002878395.1 Capsicum annuum
TTCTTCTTCAGTGATGACTTTTCCCAAGGAGGTTAACTCATTTGTTAGAGTAGTAAGTCTTTTCATCATATCATGCAAGGATTTATTTTCCTTCTTCTTAAACTCTTCATATTCAATAAAAAGGAGAGAGATCCTGAATTTCCTTACCTGAGAGGTACCTTCATGGGCATTTACTAAGGCATCCCATATTTGCTTAGCAGTGGTACAGGTAGATATTCTATTGTATTCAGCAGGTCCTAGACCACAGACTAGGATATTCTTTGCCTTAGTATTTTTCTTTAAAGCCAAAATATCATCAGCAGTAAACTCACTCCTTATTTTCTTGACTTGCACATCATTTTCTGTCTTCATAGGGATAGTAGGACCTTCAGTAATCCTATCCCATAATTCATAGTCTTCTCCTTGAATAAACATCTCCATCCTAGCTTTCCGCCAGATGAAATGAGTACCATGAAAGAGTGGGGATCTAGTAGTGGATTGACCTTCACTGTGACCAGTAAGACAACCGTCTCTGATACCACTTGTTAGAGTATGATCCCTATTGATTACCTATCTGTGGAACAAGTAAGTATATGTGGTTCACAAAAGTAAAAACTGAACACAGTAATGTTTACGTGGAAAACACCCAGCTCAGAAAGGTGTAAAAACCCACGACCTGTATCTCTCCAGGATCTAACCCCAATCTTCACTATAACTTTGAGCCTCAACAATCAACACAATTACAAGACTTCTTGTAAACAAGGAATTAAAACTTCTAACTTCTATTACTACAAAAACACAAATCTTCCCAAGATAAGTGTTCCCAAGTCTTCGAGTTCCCTAACTTGAAGACGTGATTCCTAACTCAGCTTAGAATACTGAGACTAGAACAATTTACTCATTACAACTCAGAAACCTTCCTATTACAAGCAGTCTAAAACATACTAAGTGAGAACTAGGTTCTTCTTCAAGTTGGTGAACGATTTTGCTGATTGTTGATTTTCTTATCAGTGCATGAATGGTTATTTGAATGCATCTTGTCGTCTATATATGCTCCCTCAGATGCAGTCTTTTCTTCTTTACTTTTATCTTCTGTAGGACTCTTTCAAGTAACTCACTCCTTGTTGTAACCATCTCTCCTTCTTCTAAATTGAGTAGGACTCTTTTGCTTTATCTTTCTGCCTTGTAGACTTTTTGATCTACTCAAACTCTAACTGCTCCAATTATCTTCATATAGCCGTGTGAACATCCTTTGCTTATCCATGTGTTGATAGCTTATGTAATAATTTTAGCATGTAATGATTTCAGCATGCACTCCATATGTCCGAAGCAGTTTCACTTGTATGGACTAGCTTTCACAACATGTTTCATTCATCTGTCTATCATCAAAACTTCTTATGCCCTAACACTACGAACATGAGGGAGCTTTAAAAAGTTTTAATACCTGGAGCAATATATCCAATGGTTGCAATTGTCCTTGTTTGGACAAAAGTCTCCCCTGTACCCAATAATTTAGCAATGTCAAAATCACTTACATGACCTACCATTTATTGATCTAACAAAACATTGCTTGGCTTCAAGTCACAATGTACCACCGGACTTGAACAACCATTGTGGAGATAGACCATCTCAGATACAACATCTATCATTTTATCTAATCTTTGGAACATGTCTAAGAAAAGGTTATGACTATGTAGCCATTTTTCAAGTGTCCCATTCGGCATGTATTCTAATACTAATGCTTTGAAATCAACGTTGGAGCAACTAGTGATGACTTTAGTAAGATTTCGATGGCGGAGGTTTCGCAAAATCTCACATTCTGTATCAAAACTTTTGAATGCACCATCCAATCTCACATTAAATACCTTTTCTGCCAAAAGAGTATCATCCTTAAGTATCCCTTTGTAGACCTTGCTGAAACTCCCGTTACCAAGCACGTTGCTTTCGCTGAATCCTTCTATTGCTTGTTCAAGTTCATGGTAAGAAATTCTTTCATTCCCCTTTACTAGAGATACATCTGCTTGACCTACATTTTTCTTCTTCTTTCACAATCTTAAAAATACATATGCGAGGGCTAATACAAGAAATAGCTTACCCACTCCAGAAAGGACATATAGAACCAAGATTGGCTTATTTCTCTTGGGAGATTTGATGATGCATGGTGACACATTAAACTTAGAATCACCACAGAGTGCGTTATTGGACAGGAAAGATTTGCTAGTGAAATTTGAAAATGGACCACCAGAAGGAATCTCTCCACTGAGTTTATTAAATGAGATGTTCAGGTGTTTGAGATACACAAGAGCTTCTAGTGACTTTGGAATTACTCCACTAAGATTGTTATGGCTCAAATCAAAGAATTCCAAGGACAACATTTTGCCAAATAAATCTGGAATACGTCCATCCAATCTATTATGTGCTAGAGAAAGATCAATCAATTTAACTAGATCCCCTAAAGTGCTAGGGATCTTACCAAAAAAATCATGTTTTGACATATCAATGATTGTTGCAGTCTCTAAATTTCCGATCTCTTGAGGAATTTCCCCACTTAATAAATTAGACTAAACATCCAGTTCTATGAGATTTGAAGTCTCCACAAGCTTGCAGGTATGCTCCAATTCAGCTTGTTATAGTTTAGATAAAGATACCTCAAACTGATAACGTTCCCTATGCATGGTGGCACTGAACCAGAAAACTGACTTTCTGAGGTGTAATACTCCAAGATTCCTTAAATTGTAGATAGTATCAGGTATGATACCTACAAACTTGTTGCTACCTAGGAAAAGTTCTTGAAGGTTCAGCATGCCTTGTAGAGTATTTGGAATATGTCCAGTCAACTCATTGTCAAACAAATTTAGATTTATCAGTCCTGTAAGATTTCCAATTTGTTCAGGAATGACGCCCTTCAATTTACAACCATGTCCTTCCAAAACTCGTAGAGAGTCGGTGAAATTCACAACAGATGCCGGAAAAACACCATCCAATGGATTCCATGCAAAACCAACTTCTTTTAGTTTCCTACAGTTTGTCAAAGATGTGAGGAAGCTCAGTGCTGAATCGATGGAAAAATGATTCCCGCCCAAGTTTAGAAACTCAAGGTACTCTAAGTTACCAAGTGATTCAGGAATTGGACCTGTGAAACTGTTGCTTGGGAGATCAAGTATTCTGAATCTTGAGGAATTTGAGATGGAAGCAGATATGAAACCACTCAAATTATTGGATCCACAATATAGTTCTTCTAGGCTTGGCATTCCACGTCCTAAATCTGAAGGTAGAGTACCTGAAAGCTTGTTTTCTTTAAGTGCTAGGATCTTCAATAATGACGTTGAAAATGCTCGAAGGGACGGAACCAGTAAACTCATTTATTTCTAATCCCAGGTACTGTAGTTTATTAAGATTGCCTAGCTCCACAGGTATCTCTCCTGTCAAGAAAGTGAAATGTATGAGTACCAATATGGTGGAGGAGAAAAAAATATAGAGGAAAGCAATTACAAACTTCCAAGTGCTTTTCTCCAAGAAAAAACATTGTAACAGCTGTTAAGTTGACTAACTCTCTCGGTACAATTCCAAAGAACTCATTAACAGCTTTCTATATTTTTCTTTAAAAAAAATGTAAGGCAGCCCAGTACACTATAAAGCTCCCGCTATGCGCGGATTTGGGAAAGTAAAGGACCACTAGAGTTTATTGTATGCAATCTTATCTTACATTTTTGCAGACATTATTTCCATGGATTGAACCCGTGACATCCTTGTCACATGACAACAACTTTACCAGTTACTCCACACATAATGCCACCTAGGTTGTTGGATGAGAGATAAAAGCTCTTCCAAATCTGGAAGATGGAGTAAATTTTATGGATGACCATCTATCTTTGTGTTCATTACCCAAAGTCACTATTCTAAGTTTTGGTATACAAATATCAATTACTTTTATCTCATCCTTCACAAAAATAACTTTGACAGAATTTGGTTAAAATTCTACATAAAATGTGACAAAAAATAACAAATGTATATCCTTATGTTTGAGGGTAGGTTCAAAATGGTTCCTTAAATTTACTATTTTATTTAATTTATTTGTAGACGTCTTCCTTCCCTTTTTGACATAATATTATGTTGTTTCATACTATTAGTACATTATTAAGTAAATAAATATTTAAAATCTTTCTGTAATAGTTTCTATGAACATTATTATTATTATGGGAAAAAACATCATTTTCACCCCATA
>NW_025892639.1:0-1698 GCF_002878395.1 Capsicum annuum
TAGTTATTCTTGATGTTTTATTTTATAGCTTCCAGGTGAGAAGAACACTATGTATTAAGTTGGAACGATTGGTGGTCATGAAGGTGGATGTGATGATTTCTTGGCTAATAATACTAGTTATAGGGAACTAATATAATAGGCTTGAACAGTGTATGCAAGAGCATAAGTTTACTTGATTCATAATCAAGTTTGATGTTGTATGTATGATGCAGAAGTACGCCCAAGGTGCTATGGGGCTGCATTATTTTTTTTGAGGATTATTGTATGTTGTGGGGTCGGTAGTACCGTTGAAATGTTTGGTGGAGAAAGATTAGTTAGATAATGAGTAATGTTCTTGATAGCCAAGTTAAGGAGTTTGATTGAAGATGTTGAGCCTTTTTAAGTATGAATGTGATTCTCATGGTTTAGAAACATAAGTTTACAAGCGTGATATTGGTAGACTATGACAGAAGTTGTATGGTCCATCAAAGGTTTGGAGATTCCCATGTTAAGCGTTAGAATATAAGTTTGAACTTTTGAAGATTTAGCTAATCGGAATAAGAGTTGAAGCACTAGATGGTGTGCACTCCAACTATGGGGATGCTCATGCAAATTCAAAGTTAGTAAGTGTTCAAGTGTGATATGATAACTACTGGGGCTATAGAAAGATAGGGTGTAGCTCAGAAGTGAGGATTAGAAGTTAGTTTTACGCTTTCAGGTGTAGTCATTCGGGTTAAGTTCTTTTGTTCATGTGCGTTGCTATATCCCAGACTCTAGAGTAAAGTGATTGTAGCTAGACTAGAGTTTATATAGTGGTTCACAACCTTAGAGTGATGGCTTATATCTAAAGGGGAGATGATAGAAAAAGTAACCAAGTCAAGCCTTCAGATTCAAGTAGATGTACCAGTAAGTTGTAGAATAGTTGTGAGAAAGATTAATGCTTGACCCAATCTTATTTTAGTATTTTCAGTTTTCTCAATACCTACTCATTCCTTACACTCAGTTCCATGATCTTAATTTGTGTTCATACATATGATGGAGAATTATGTACTCTCCTAGTTCCCAAAAATAAGGAGTTCCAGTTCTTTCGGCAGTTGGAATCACATTCCATAAGTTATGAACTCCAAATTCAGGTCATGCAGCTCATGACTCATGTACTCAAGCTTTTCAGTATGTTCAGTCTAAGGACTCAAGCAATACTTTTAATGATCAGTGAAATTCGGATTTATATCTTGCATGTCCTCAGATCATACTTCTTTGATAAGTCCATGATGCTATATATTCTATTCCTCAAGCCTCAGTTGAGTGTCAAGTTATTATAGTATCCCCTCATATTTCATACCCTCATGTTCTAACCTTCTATTACCTTTCCTTTGGTCAAGATAGTGATAATAATCAGTTGTCTGGATGGAAAAGAGAGTAAACATTTTTTATTACTGGAAGATCATTGTATGCTTATTTTAGATAAGGCATTAAAGTGTGAAGTAAGATTGAAGCCAAGTCTTTAATACCCGTCATGGTTAGTCGAAGTTTTATATGAGATGTTTGGGTAGTTTAAATCTTATTTATGTCTTCTTAGGAGTAGTGCATGGAAGTTGTTCTTGATATAGGTTTGTAAGCCGTGACAAAGGTATTTTAGGGGAGTGTGTTTAGAAGTGCATATGTAGTTATAGAAGTGAGGCTTGAACATCATGTTTGTATATTTAGATGAATACACTG
>NW_025892640.1:0-1027 GCF_002878395.1 Capsicum annuum
AACTTCACGGGGTCCTATTACACCCTCAACTTTACCGTATTTTTGTCAATCTTTTTAGCTGATGTGGCACCTTTTTAGTTGACTTGTCACCTTTGATGTGGAATCTATTTTTATGTAATAAAGATGTCACGTTAGCACAAAAGAGTGTCAAAAGTACGCTAAAATTGAGTTCATGGGTTATAGGCCCCGTGTGAAGTTGGAGTGTGTTGTAACAACTTTGGCCATAATTTGGGGTACTAGATGCTTATCTCCTTCTTAATTATATTGTTTAAATTAAAGATATGTCAATGTACCAAAATGCCGTTTAATCTTATATTCTTAAATATGTCATGTGAAAAGTTGAAATTAAAGTATAGCCAAAAAAGGAAAGAAGTCATTCTTTTTTAAACGAATTAAAAAGGAAAGTATCGTAGGTCATTCTTTTTGAAACAAAGGGAGTATCTTTTTCCTCCAAGTATACAGTGGACAACCAAGGTCCATTTCGATATGTTTGTCTTTATGACTTGACACGGAGTTAAAGAAAGTAAAGAACACTTTTGAATTATGACCCTTTAATTTTATGGTCCGACCTTCTAGCAAAGTCAGAAAATCCTACAAGTGGGGTATCGGGAGGGTGGGGTGTACATACGCAGACCTTACTTACTGTTTTAGACAATCTGCCTTTGAAAGGTTAGTTTCCCTTAATTACTCTCTCATTTAATTAAAGTTTTAGAGAAAAACAACACTTGTAGTGACTTGCTTATCAATGTATAATTTAACTCTTTTTACTATGTATATAGTTATGTTGCTCGAATTCCTCTAAAATAACTTGATTACGTGTTAGATCCTTCATAAGTTGTGAATTTTTTAAAGGATCTGACACAAGTGTGGCAACTTTTTAAAAGAGTTCCAGCAACGTAGAAAACACTACCTAAGTAAGTGAAGCGGAATTTTGAACAACCATCTATTTTGCGTATTGAGAGTTAAATTATTTTTACGCGTTAAATGAGCTAAAGCTACTGAGTGTGTGACTAAACTCACTGTTACC
>NW_025892641.1:0-5590 GCF_002878395.1 Capsicum annuum
AGCGAAACGGTGAGAATAGGGCATTTTTGGGCTAAATCGGTCTGCTATAGCCCACGATTTTAGGGATAGGCCCAGGGTTCGACTGTGCTGTGGGCCATAAATCGATCAAGGCATACCAGAGAGGTAGAGGATCATCCCTGTGTGGTCCTTTTAATTCTATGTGGTCATTTGGGTGAACAATCGGGCAAAACCGCGCTAACGACGCATTTTTGGGCTAAATCAGTGTGCTATAGCCCACAGATTTATGGGTGGGCCCAGGATCCGGGCAAGCTGTGGGCCTAAAATTGATTGGGGCATGCCAGGGAGGTTGGGGATTGTCCCAGTGTGGTCCATATAATTTTTATGGCTATTTGGATGGACAAACGGGTGAAACAGTGCGAATGGGGCATTTTCGGTCCAAATCGGTGTCCTATAGCCCATGGTTTTGAGGTGGGCCCAGGGTTCGGGTGTGCTGTGGGCCAAAAATTGATCGATGCATTTCAAGGAAGTTAAGGATCATTCTAGTGTGGTCCGTTTATTTTTTCATGGCTATTTGGGTGGACAAACGGGCGAAACGGTGAAAACAGGGCATTTTCGATCCAAATCAATGTGCTATATCCCCACGGCTTCGGGGTTGGGCTTGGGCTCCTAGCGTGCTGTGCATAAAAAATCGACCGAGGCATGCCAGGGATGTTAGGTATTATCCCAGCGTGGTCCTTTTAATTTTTTGTGGCCATTTAGGTGGACAAACGAGCGTAACAGCGCAAACGGAGCATTTTTGGGTCAAATAGTGTGCTATAGACCTCGATTTTTGGGGTTTGGCATGGGGGTCCGGGCGTGCTGTGGGCCGAAAATCGACCGGGATGTGCCAGGGAAGTTGAGGATCATCCTAGTATGGTTTGTTTAATTTTTTGTGGCCATTTGGGTGGACAAACAAGCGAAATGGTATGAATGAGTTATTTTCGAGATAAATCGGTGTGCTAAGCCCACGGTTTTAGGGGTGGGCTCAAGATTCGGGCATGCTGTGGGCAAAATATTGATCGGGGCATGCCAGGGAGGTTGGGGATCATCCCAGTGTGAACCGTTTAATTTTTTGTGGCTATTTGGGTGGACAAACGGGCGAAAGTGCGCTAACAGGGATTTTTTAGGCCAAATCGATGTGCTGTAGCCCACAGTTTTGGGGGTGGTCCTGGAGTCTGAGCGTTTTATGGGCCAAAAATCGACCGAGATGTGCCAGGGAGGTTGAAGATCATCCCAATGTGGACCTTTTAATTATTTTTGGCCATTTTGATGGACAAATAGGTGAAACGATGTGAATTGGGTATTTTCAAGCTAAATTGGTGTGCTATCACCCACGATTTTGTGGGTGGGCTCGGGTCTGGGCGTGTTGTGTGGTAAAAATCAACCGAGGCATGCTAATGAGGTTGTAGATTGTCCCAATGTGATCCGTTTAAATTTTTGTTGCCATTTCGGTGGACAAATAGGCAAAATGGCACGAGCGAGGCATTATCGTGCCAAATCGATATGCTATAACCCACGGTTTTAGGGGTGGGCCCGTGGTACAGGTGTGATGTGGTTCAAAAATTGACTGGGGCATACCAAGGAGGTTGGGGATCATCCCAATGGGGTCTGTTTAATTTTTTGTGTCCATTTATGTGGACAAACTAGTAAAACAGCACATATGGGGCTTTGTTAGGCCGAATCGATGTGCTATAGCCCACGGTTTTGGGGGTATGCCTGGGGTCCAGGCATGCTGTGGGCTGAAAATCAACCGAGGTGTGCTAGGGACGTTGGGGATCATTCTAGTATGGTCCGTTTAATTTTTCGTGGCCATTTGTATGGACAAATGGGCGAAAGGGCGTAAATGGGTATTTTTAAGCTAAATCTGTGTGCTATAGCCCACGGTTTCGAGGGTGGGCCCGAGGTCTGATCATGTTGTTGGCCAAAAATGAATCAGGGCATTCCAAGGAGATTGCGATCATTCCAGTGTGGTTCATTTAATTTTTTGTGGCTATTTCGCTAGACAAACAGGCGAAACAGCAAAAATGGGGCATTTTCAGGCTAAATCGGTGTGCTATAGCCCACGATTTTGGGGATGGGCCCGGGGTCCGAGCGTACTGTAGGATGAAAATTTACCAAGGCATGTCGGGGAGGTTGGGGATCATCTCAGTGTAGTCCTTTTAATTTTTCATGGCCATTTGGGTGCACAAACGGGCGAAACGGCATGAACGGGGCATTTTTGGGCCAAATCGGTGTCCAATAGCCCACAACTTTGGGGTTGGGCCCTGGGTTCAGGCATGTTGTGGGCCAAAAATCGATTGAGGCTTGCTAGGGAGGTTGGGAATCATCGCAGTGTGATCTGTTTAATTTTTTATGGCCATTTGGGTTGACAAACAGTAAAACGGCAAGAACGGGGCATTTTCAGGACAAATCAGTGTGCTAGAGCCCACAGTTATGTGGGTGGGCCCGGGGAACGGGCGTGCTGTGGGCAAAAAATTGATCAGGGCATACCAGTGAGGCTGCGGATCATCCAAGTATGATCCTTTTACTTTTTGTGGCCATTGGATAGACAATCGAGCAACACCGCGCTAACGATATATTTTTGGGCCAAATCGGTGTGCTAAAGCCCATAGATTTGGGGGAGGACCCGGGGTTCGGGCAATTTATGGTCCTAAAATCGACCGGGGCATGCTAGGGAGGTTGGGGATCATCCCTGTGTGGTCCATATAATTTTTCATGGCTATTTGGGTGGACAAATAGGTGAAACGGTGTGAATGGGGCATTTTTGGTCCAAATCGGTGTGCTCTAGCCAGTGGTTTTGAGGTGGGCCTGGGGTTCGGGTGCGTGTGGGCCAAAAATTGATTAGGGCATGGCAAGGAAGTTGGGGATCATCCTAGTGTGGTCCGTTTAATTTTTTGTGGCTATTTGGGTTGACAAACGGGCAAAACGGCGAGAACGGGGCATTTTTGGTCTAAATCGATGTGCTATATCCCCACGGTTTAGGGGTTAGGCTTGGGCTCCTAGCGTGTTGTGGGTCAAAAATTGATCGAGGTATGACAAGGATGTTAGGTATCATCCCAGCGTGGTCCTTTCAATTTTTCGTGGTTATTTAGTCAGACAAACGGGCGTAACGATGCAACGGAGCATTTTTGGGTCAAATTGGTGTGCTATAGCCCATAGTTTTTTGGGTTTGGCATGGGTTCCGGGCTTGTTATGGGCCAAAAATCGACTGGGGTATGCCAGGGAAGTTAAAGATCATCCCAGTATGGTTCGTTTAATATTTTGTGGCCATTTGGGTGGACAAACGAGCGAAATAGCGCGAATGGGGTATTTTCAGGATAAATCGGTGTGCTATAGCCCACGGTTTTAGGGGTAAGCTCGGGATCCAGGCATCCTGTGGGTAAAATATTAACCGAGGCATGCCAGGGAGGTTGGAGATCATCCCTGTGTGAACCTTTTAATTTTTTGTGGCCATTTGGGTGGACAAACGAGCGAAATAGCGCGAATGGGGTATTTTCAGGATAAATCGGTGTGCTATAGCCCACGGTTTTAGGGGTAAGCTCGGGATCCAGGCATCCTGTGGGTAAAATATTAACCGAGGCATGCCAGGGAGGTTGGAGATCATCCCTGTGTGAACCTTTTAATTTTTTGTGGCCATTTGGGTGGACAAATGGGCGAAAGTACGCTAACAAAGAATTTTTGGGCCAAATCGGTGTGCTATAACCCACTGTTTTGGGGGCGGGCCTGGGGTTCGAGCGTGCTGTAGGCTAAAAATTAATTGGGATATGCCTGAGAGATTGGGGATTGTCTCTATTTTGATGGACAAATGGGCGAAATGACGTGAATAAGGTATTTTTGGGCTAAATCAGTGTGTTATCGCCCACGGTTTTGTGGTGGGCCCGGGGTCTAGGCGTGTTGTGTGGTGAAAATCGATCGGGGCGTGCCAAGGAGGTTGGAGATCATCCCAATGTGGTCCGTTTAAATTTTTGTGGCCATTTCAGTGGAAAAATAGGTAAAACGGCACGAACGGGGCATTTTAGGGCCAAATCGGTGTGCTATAGCCCACGGTTTTGGGGGTGGACCTGAGGTACGGGTGTGCTGTGGTCGAAAAATTGACTGGGGCATACCAGGGAGGTTGGGGATCATCCCAATGGGGTCCGTTTAATTTTTTGCAGCCATTTGGATGGACAAACTATCGAAACAGCGCGTATGGGGCATTATTGGGCATAATCGGTGTGCTATAACCCTACGGTTTTGGGGGTGGGCCTGTGTCCGGGAATGTTGTGGGCTGAAAATCAACCGTGGCTTGATAGGGAGGTTGGGGATCATTCTAGTATGGTCCGTTTAATTTTTCGTGGCTATTTGGATGGACAAATAGGCGAAAGAACGTAAATGGGTTTTTTTAAGCTAAATCGGTGTGCTATAGCCCACGGTTTTGATGGTAGGCCCGAGGTCCGTTCGTGCTGTTGGATAAAAATCAACTGGGGCATTCCAGGGAGATTGGAGATCATCCCAGTATGGTTACTTTAATTTCTTGTGGCTATTTCTCTGGACAAACAGGCAAAATAACGAGAATGGGGCATTTTAGGGCCAAATCGGTGTGCTATAGCCCACGGTTTTGGAGATGGGCCCGGTTCTGAGCATTTTGTGGGCTGAGAATCAACCAAGGCATGCTAGAAAGGTTGGGGATTGAGCCAGTGTGGTCCGTTTAATTTTTCGTGGCCATTTAGGTACACAAATGGGCGAAACGGCATGAACGGGGCATTTTTAGGCGAAATTGGTGTCTTATAGCCCATGGCTTTGGGGTTGGCCCAGGGTTCAAGCATGCTGTGGGCCAAAATTGACTAGGGCCTACCATGGAGGTTGTGGATCGTCTCAGTATGGTTCATTCAATTTTTCGTGGCTATTTGGGTGGACAAATAGGTAAAAGGGTGAGAACGGGGCATTTTCGGGCCAAATTAGTGAGCTATAGCCCACAGTTTTTGGGGGTGGGCACGGGGGTCCAGGCGTGGCTGAAAATCAATCGAGGCGTGCCAAGGAGGTTAGGGATCATCCCAATGTGCTCTGTTTAATTTTCTATTGCCATTTGGGTTGACAAACGGGAGAAACAATGCAAATGGGGACTTTTTGGGCTAAATTGGTGTGCTATAGCCCACGGTTTTGGAGATGGGCCCGAGATTAGGTCGTACTGTGGTCTAAAAATCGACTAGGGCGTGCTAGGGATGTTGATCATCCCAGTGTGGTTCATTTAATTTTTTGTGACCATTTGGGTGGACAAACGGGTGAAGCAGGGAGAACGGGGCATTTTTATGCCAATTCGGTGTGCTATACCCCACGATTTTGGGTTGGGCACGGGGTCCAAGCGTGTGTGCGCCAAAAATGGAAAAGACGTGCCAGGGAGGTTGGGGTTCATCCCAGTGTGATTTGTTTAAATTTTTTGGCCACTTTGGTGGACAAACAAGCCAAACGGTGGCAACGGGACATTTTTTGGCCAAATTGGTATGCTATAACCCACAGTTTTGGGGTGGGACCGGTGTTCGAGTGTGTTTTCAGCCAAAAATTGACCGCGCCATGGCAGAGAGGTTGGGGATCATCCTAGTGTGGTCCGTTT
>NW_025892642.1:0-1151 GCF_002878395.1 Capsicum annuum
CATGGAATTTAAATTCCACTTTCTAGCCATTTTAATTTACTGACTGGTTCTATACCTTTTTACACAACTTTTATACAAGTTTTATATAAATCTTATACATAAATATTATATACGGAAATTATACTGTTTTGATACATAATTTATATAATAACTGTACATTTGCACTTCAAATTAAAATATTTCCTTGAAAATGACCATGGAATTTAAATTCCACTTTCTAGCCATTTTAATTTACTGACTGGCTCTATGCCGTTTTTACATAACTTTTATACAGGTTTTATACAAATCTTATACATAAATATTCTATACGGAAATTATACAATTTTGATACATAATTTATATAATAACTGTACTTTTTTTACACGTTTTATACAACAATTATATAATTTCTATACACTTTCTATATATTGTACATATACATATTTCATAGAACTATACAATTTCTATACATATATCTTATATAGATTCATATTCTATTTAATAATTATATCATTTTTATATAATTTAATTATTATTTATAAAGAATAAAAAAAGCAGAATATTTGATCAATTTAAAAGTTTATATTAAAAAAAATTGAAATATTTTTAAAAGGGTCGAATTGCTCAAGTTGAATATTGTATCAGTATTATATATAGATTGTATCAGTATCGTCTATGGACTGTATATGAACTACGTGAATCAAAATGACCCAAATTGGGAAAGATTAGGAAATGGCCATAAAATGACATTTGTTTAGCCGACTAGACGTTATTTGTCCAAATGCCAAACTTAGGCTATTATTGGGCTATTATTTTTTAAAAAGTTCATAGAGTGTCCTTTTCCCTTTAAGAAATGGGCTGGCAGGTTGTGTTGTGCCTGGGTCAGTTATTTAATAAGATTTTGGGGGTTATTTAAAACGTAAGCCCCAATTAAGATTTAAGATTTAGCCGAATTTAATTAATAGGTTGATCAAATTGAAATATTAAATTGGTCAATTGCCTTGCGACTGTGGCCAATTTGATTTCAATTATGATCAAATTAAATAAATTGACTAAATTAAATCAAGATTCGGTACGAATTAATACCTTATTTAATATTGAGTTTTTGATTTAATAAATTCAAACAAATCAAATTTTAATCAAGGGTTATTTTAAAAATAAATTTAAATGAT
>NW_025892643.1:0-4069 GCF_002878395.1 Capsicum annuum
AACCCCAAGCCCACCACCAAATCCGTGGGCTATAGCACACCAATTTGACCAAAAAATTGCCCATTTGCGTCAGTTTGCCCGTTTATCCACCCAAATGGCCACAAAAAATAAAACAAACCATACTGGGATGATCCACAACCTCCCTGGCATGCCTCGGTTGACTTTTGGCACACAGCACGCCCGTACCCCTGGCTCACCCCCGAAACCGTGGGCTGTAGCGCATCGATTTAGCACAATAATGCCCTGTTCGTGCCGTTTTACCCGTTTGTCCACCCAAATGTTCAGAAAAAATTAACGGACCACACTGTGATGATCCCCAATCTCCCTGGCATGCACAGATCAATTTTTGGTCTACAGTACGGCCGGAACCTAATCCCACCCCCAAAACCGTGGGCTATAGCACACTGATTTGGCTCAAAAATTCCTCGTTCACGTCGTTTCATCTGTTTGTCTTCCCAAATAGCCACCAAAAATTAGATGGACCACACTGGGATAATCCACAACCTCTCTGGCATGCCTCGATCGATTTTTGGCCGACAGCATGCCTAGACCCCAGTCCCACCCCCAAAACTATGGGCTATGGCACACCAATTTAACCCAAAAATGACCCGTTCGCGTCGTTTCTCCTATTTGTCAAAGCAAATGGCCACAAAAAAATTAAACGGACCATACTGGGATGATTCCCGACCTCCTTGGCATGCCCCTATTGATTTTGGTCCACAGAATGCTTGGACCCCGGGCTCACTCCCAAAACTGTGGGCTATAGCACATCGATTTTCCCAAAAATGCCCCTTTCGTGCTGTTTCGCCCGTTTGTCCACCCAAATGGCCACGAAAAATTAAACGGACCATACTGGGATGATCCCCACCCTTCCTGGCATGCCACGATCTACTTTTAGCCTACAATACGCCCTAACTCCAAGCTTACCCCCAAAATCATGGGCTATAGTACAATGATTTTTCCTGAAAACGTCCCATTCATGCCGTTTCGCCCGTTTATTCACCCAAATAGCCATAAAAAATTAAACAAGACACAATGGGGCCATCCAAACCTCCCTGGCATGCCCTAATTGTTTTTTAGCCCATTGTTCACCCAGACCCTGGCCCACCTCCGAAGCCGTGGGCTATAGCTTACCGATTTGGCCTTAAAACACCCCGTTTGTGCCGTTTCGCTCGTTTATCCAGCCAAATAGCCACGAAAAATAAAACGGACCACACTTGGATGATCTCAAACCTCCCTGGAAGGCCCCGATCAATTTTCCACCTACATCACGTGCGGATCTTGGGCCACCCCCAAAACCATGGGATATAGCATAACGATTTGGACAAAAAATACACCGTTCGCGCCATTTCGCTCGTTTGTCCACCCAAGTGGCCACGAAAAATTAAACGAAACACACTGGATGATCCTTAAGCTCCCTGGCATACCTTGGTCAATATTTGGCCCACAACACGCCCGAACTCGAGCCCACCCCTAAAACTGTGGGCTATAGCACACCGATTTGGCTCAAAAATGCCCTGTTCATGTCATTTCGCCCATTTGTCCACCCAAATAGCCATAAAAAATTGAACGGGCCACATTAGGACGATTCCCAACCTCCCTGGGATGCCTCGATCGATTTTTGGCCCACAGCACGCCCGAACCCCGAGCCCACCCCCAAAACCGTAGGCTATAGCACACTGACTTTTTCTCGAAAATGCCCCATTCGCGCCGTTTTACCCATTTGTCCATCCAAATGGCCACAAAAAATTAAACAGACTAAACTGGAATGATCCCGAACCTCCCTGGCTTACCCAAAACAATTTTTAGCCCAAAGTATGCTCAAACCTTGGGCCCACCCTAAAAATCATGGGCTATAGCACACCGATTTGGTCCAAAAATATCCCGTTCGTGCTGTTTCGCCTATTTGTTCACCCAAATAGCCACAAAAAATTAAACGGGCTACACTGGGATGATCTCCAACCTCCCTGGCATGCCCCGATTTATTTTTAGCACATTGCACGCTCGGACCCTTGCCCACCACCAAAATCATAGGCTATAGCACACTGATTTGGCTTGAAAATATCTTGTTCATGCCGGTTTGCCCGTTTGTCAACCCAAATGGCCACGAAAAGTTAAACAAACCAGACTAGGATAATCCCCAACCTCCCTGGAAAGCCCCGGTCGATTTTCGACCTACAACACACGTGGACTCCGGGCCTACCCCCAAAACCGTGGGCTATAGCACACCGATATGGCTTGAAAATGCCCTGTTCGCACCGTTTTGTATGTTTGTCCATCCAAATGGCAACTAAAAATAAAACAGACCACACTAATTTTATCCCCAACCTTCATGGCATGCCTCGGTCGATTATCAGCCCATGCACGCCTGGACCCCAATCGCACCCTTGTAACCGTGGGCTATAACACACCAATTTTGCCTAAAAATGCCTTGTTCATGCTGTTTTCTCCGTTTGTCCACCCAAATAGCCACGCGGAATTAAATGAACAATACTGGGATGATCCTCAACCTCCTTGACACGCCTCAGTCAATTTTCGGCCTATAGCACACCTCGACCTCGGGCCCACCCTTGAAATCGTGAGTTATGGAATACCGATTTTTCCTGAAAATACCCCGTTCGCACTTTTTTGCTTGTTTGTCCACCCACTGGGATGATCCCCAACCTCCCTGGCATGCCCCGACTGATTTTTGGCACACAGCACATCGGACCCCGAGCCTACCACTGAAACAGTAGGCTATAGCACACCGATTTGGCTCAAAAATGCCCCGTTCGTGCTGATTCACCTATTTATCCACCCAAATGGCCATGAAAAATTGAACGGACCATACTAGGATGATCCCCAACCTCCCTGGCATGCCCCGATCGATTTTTGGCTCATAGCACACCCGGCCCCTGGCCCACCCCAAAACCGAGGGCTATAACAGATCGATTTTTCTCAAAAATGCCCCGTTCATATCGTTTTGGCCATTTGTCCATCCAAATGGCCACAAAAAATTAAGAGGAATAAACTGGGACGATCGCCACCCTCTCTAGAATGCCCTAGTCAATTTTTAGAACACAGCATGCTTGAACCTCGGGTGCACCCCCAAAACCGTGGGCTATAGCACACCAATTTGATCTAAAAATGTTCCATTCGCACTGTTTTGCCCGTATGTCCACCCAAAGGTCCACAAAAAATTAAATAGACCCTACTGGGATGATCCCAAGACTTGCTGGCATGCCCTGGTTGATTTTTTGCCCACAGCATGCACGGACCCTGGGCCCATCCCCAAAACCGTGGGCTATAGCCACCGATTTGGCCCAAAAATGTCCGTTCGCACCATTTTAGCCATTCGTCCACCCAAATAGCCACAAAAAATTAAACGGACCACACTGGAATGATCCCCAACCTCCCTGGGATGCTCTAATTGATTTTTTCCCCACAACAAACCCAAACCTTGGGCCCACCACTAAAACCGTAGGCTATAGCTCACCGATTTGGCTCGAAAATGCCTCATACGCATCGTTTCGCCAATTTGTCCACCTAAATGGCCACGAAAAATTAAACTGACCACACTGGGATGATCTATAACCTCCTTGGAATGCCTCGATCGATATTTGGCCCACAGCACTCCCGGACCTCAGGCCCACCCTAAAAACCATGGGCTTGAGCACGCCAATTTAGCCCAAAAATGAACCGTTCACCCTGGTGCGCCCGTTTATCAACCCAAATGGCCATGAAAAATTAAACGGACCATACTGGGATAATCCAAAACCTCCCTGTCAAGGCCCGATTGACTTTTAGCCCACAGCACGCCTGGACCCTAGGCCCTCCCCCAAAATCGTGGGCTATAGCACACCGATTTGGACTGAAACTTACCCCATCGTGCTTTTTTGCCCGTTTGTCCACCCAAAAGTCCCTAAAAAATTAAACGAACGACACTGGGATGATCCCCAAGCTTTTTTACGTGCACCGGTCAATTTTTGGCCTACAGCATGCCCGGACCCCAGGCCCACCCCCGAAACTGTTGGCTATAGCACACCAATTTGGCCTAAAAATTCCACATTTGCATCGTTTCGTCCGTTTA
>NW_025892644.1:0-2026 GCF_002878395.1 Capsicum annuum
GTGGTTTAGCTCTACATTTGATCATAACGAGTTTAAATTAAATTACTATGTTCAAAAATTGTTTCCTACTGAATTTAACCTGACTCATAATTGGATAAATTATATTATGACAACTGTGTATACTTTCTTCTTTTTGAGGAGAGGGTTTGAACGTCATCAGAAGAAAATATAACAAGAATATTTTTTGAGATATATAGTTTTTTTTAAAATTAACTTTGGGCCTGACCCATTTTATTAAATAAAAGAAGTAATGTTTGTACAAAATTACACAAGTGAGCCCAAAAAATGAAAATAAAAAGATATCTGAAGATTCAAGAACTGATCCACCAATGGGTCTTGCCCTACTGTAAAAAAGCCCTATACTAGGGTTTTCTAATTGTGACTTCCCGAACAGAATCCTTAAATGGTGCCACTGGAAGCTCTCTTCAATGACGAATTTCTTATACTCTTGTTTTGGGCCATTAATTTTCTCGAAGATGATGCAAGTGACAAGATCTTCATATTTAGCTTGCAAAGATGAGTCCATTTCTAGTATCCTGAAGCCCCTTCGCTATAGATAGATAGTTCAAGAGGGTATATTAATGTACATCGTAAATTGAAGATTTTTCAAATTCTGCACATTTACCAACTTTCCTGAAAAATAAAAGAAATACATCACCATTGTTACTAGATCACTACTGACATTTCAATATAATGAACCACATGACAACACTAACACTACTCTCTGCCTCCTCAATCAACTACATTCTTACCAAAAAGTTAGTCGGAAGAACCTAGTTGGTAAAACAAGTTCCTCAAAAATAAGGAAAATAATTTTCTTAATGGAAGTAAGAAAAATAAGTTCTACAAGTGACATTCTATGTTTATTAGGTCCTCTATTTAACACCACCAACCCCTACCCCTTGACTAGGGGTGTCAAATGGGCAGGTTGGGTTGAGATTGAAAATATTAAATGAGTTGAATTGGATACTGGGTTGGGTCATAGCCCGCGCAAATTCACTTTGGGTTGAAATGGGTAAAAATCAAGTTGGGCCTTGACCCGCCCAATTTGATCCGCTTAGTCTAAAAATAAAAATTTAATTTTTTTAATAAATAAAAATTCATTTTTTGGGGAGGGGTGCACCGGGAGGTTGGGGGTTAGCATGGGTAGAGGTAAGAATTTTTTTAAAAAAAATAAATTTTGGGTGGTATGCCATGGGGGTGGGGTAAGAATTAAAAAAAATTAAATAATTTTTAAAAATAATTTTTTTTTTAAATAAAAATTGGCAGCGTCATGGGATTTTGGGTGTGGGGGTAGGGAAGGGATGGTTTTTGAGGTAAAAAATTTTTATTCTAAAAAAAAGAAATTTAATTTTTTAAAAACTATATTTTTTAGGGGATGGGGAAATGTCGTATAGGGGGTGCAGGGGGTTGGGTAAATTTTTTTTATAAAAAAATTATTTATTTATTTTAAAACAATATTTCTAAAAAAATAATTTTTTTGTTAGGAGTAGGGGATGCGACGAAGGGGAGAGGATAGGATTTTGATCGTGACGTAAGAAAAGATTTTTAGTTTTAAAAGATATTAAAAGAATTAATTTTTTGGGTGGAGGTGGGGTAGAGGGTGGAGGTCTGGGTAGGGAAGGGAATGGGGATGAGATGGGGCAGGGGCAAAAAAAATTTATAAACTTTTTTTTGAGAAATAAAAATAATATATTTAATGGAGGCAAGGTGAGTGGGGTAAGCTAGGGGTTTAGTGGGGTTGGGGTGAGGTGTTGTGGGTTATTTTGAGAGTTGGAGGACATATTATCGCTTGTTTTTCTTACTTTCATTAAGAAAATTATTTTTTTATTAAACAGGTGAAGTGGAGATTGATTGGACTCATTTGAACCCAATTTAAAAATGAGTTGAGATTTATCCAATAGTAAATTATTTATTAAACGAGTTGAAGTGGAGATTGATTGGGCTCATTTGAACCCAATTTAAAAATGAGTTGCGGTTTACCCAATAGTAAATTATCTTGAACCCAACCCATTAAATATTGGGC
>NW_025892645.1:0-1265 GCF_002878395.1 Capsicum annuum
TTCTGGTGCAACTTCACTTGTAATGCAGAAAATTCAAATCCTCCAGCTTCTGTATCTACTGAGTGGCGTGGCTACTAGTGCATGTTGACCAACAAGTTGATGCACACGTGATGAAAGAAAAGGAAGCTCAATGTGATAACTTCGCCGATATCGCTGCACAGGCTGCTATCTTGTTCCAACTGTTTTCATACCCCGTAGTTGATGCACTAGCCCCGGCCCCGAGGGATATATCGCTCGGGCATCTTCCTAAAGCATCTAAGAGGGATAAGAAGGTTACAACTTCCACAAGATCCAGCAGGCTGTGATAATGACCAGGTATATTTAACTTATGTGCAAAGGCAAAGAGCAAGATCATCAAGTTACTTTGAAGCCAACAAGATTTGTTAAAAATATGTTATAAACCCTATGATGATTGTAATATATTTGATTTTCTCTTATGTCAGTAAAACTCTTTGATGATTATAGCATATGTGATTTTCTTCAAGTTTTTTTTATATGCTTGTTAGTGAATGGTTTATCCCTCACCAAGTTTAATAAACGTATCTATTTGGTTGACATTTGTTTGGATTAAAACAAAATTAGACCTTTTGAGTTGTTTTTTAAAGTGAAAAGGGGGCAAATATAGCCTTCAATTTTATGATTTAGAGCAGACATATTTCCTGTTAAAAAAGTGGTGCATATATATCTTTGTCGTTTAATAAATAGTGTATATTATGAAGTATAAAACTGTTAATGGAATAAAATGAACAATGCTTCTTATTGATTGTAGACTGAGTATATATAAATACAATACAACAAAGAGATAAACTAAGAAAAGGATAATACTTATCTATATACAAGAGTCCTAAAGAGAAGGAACTACTAAATTTGAAATTTAAAAAATAGGAGCTGATTTTATCCTTTATTACGCCACCGCAAGTTGGTGGTGTCAACAACACCCAACTTGGAAAATTGCTGTACAAAAGAGGCTTTGGGAAGTGGTTTTGTGAGTATGTCAGCCACTTGATCAGCTGAGTGAACGTGATGTTCTTCAATATCTTTGTTCTGGACCTTTTCACGAACAAAGTGGAAATCAATGGCTACATGCTTCATCCTACTATGGAAAACTGGATTGGAACAAATGTAAGTGGTGCTTATGTTGTCACAGAAAACCTGCGGAACCCCCTTAAGTGAAAGACGAAGTTCGCAAAGAAGATTTGTTAGCCAGTTGGTTACTGCAACAGCAGTAGCCACACCTCTGTACTCAGCTTCTGTAGAGGATCGAG
>NW_025892646.1:0-1461 GCF_002878395.1 Capsicum annuum
TGGCAAGGGCAGACTTCCCAACATTAGGAATGCCGAAAAGCATTAAGGTAATTGTCTGATCCCCATGACCAATCTTTGGTAATTCTCGAACTCTGGCTTGCAGAAAGTTCAGTAACTGCAAATCTGCAACATGTCAAGATTTATATCTGACGCAAATGAGCTTCATATGCAAAATAAAAGGTTGTCAAATTAACTAGCGATGAACATCAATGCTTACTACTTTCCATTAGTACAATATCAACGCCACATTATTAGTCAAGTTGATAAACATACTCAAACAGACCCCAAGTATATCAGGTGCACACTATCAACCGAAAGGCCATAAAGTTCATATTAATTCAATGCAAGCTTGAGAACTTGTAGGAGAATTTATATTCGATGAAACACTAAGTTGCACGGACTCTTCACTTCTGATGCCACACCCCAGCCAGATTCTCCAAAAATACACTACTTTTGGAGAAGCCGACACGCACCCAATGGCATTTTTGAAGAGTCCGAGCAACATAGATGAAACATAGAATCACTAGGGTGTTGTATTCTTATATTACAACTTGGGGTACTGTCTGAGCATTGGCCTCGTATGATAACTCAAAAAAGTTCAACACTATGTAGTCTCAAATCCGCCTCTACGTACCGTCAAAGATCAGCATTTACGCCAGAGAAGCAGAGAGCCGGAGACCTTAAATATGGAAGTAAATTATGTCTTTCAGTAATATCACCGTTGCTAAGAAATAAGTATCAGGACGTATGCTGGTGGGCATCTGTATGTGTTAATGTCAAACAACATAACAGCAATAGTACCAAAATTATGCCGTCCAAACCAATAAAATTTGCTTAAATAGGAAAAACTGTGCGTTTATGCATGAAACGGTGTCAACCTTTCCATAATATCAATTTAACCAAGAAATATGGTAGCAATGCATATGAAACCTATGAATTTATCTCAAACATCATGAGAACAACAAATTGCCAACACGAGAGCGAACCAAAAAAAAGTTGCTAGAACAAGAACAATTTTCAAACTAAAACATGACCAACTGCGGTAAATTTTCATACAAATTACCTCTTTGATGTTATCCTTATTATGGGAATTGACTCCAAAAAAAAGACACTTTTTTTGCTCAAAGTATTTCAGCCATTCCAGCAGGAAACAAACATAAATATATGTAGATGGTAACGGCAGCGAGCAAAACAGATATATGACATAAAATCTGCAATAATTAGGGACAGTAAAAATGTCTAACCAAAAAAAAAAAAAGCGATCATGTATGCTGTCCTTGATTATATAAAGGTGTAGCCAGTACACGGGGGATCAAGGAATCAGCTAGATGAATAATTGTCAAGTGAAACAGCGGCCCTTAGCTGACTAAGAAAGTGAAGAGCAACGCATCACCTTTAATTGAATGTGATTTGCTAAATCTGTCTTGTTCAAAATTATAATGTGCCTCGAGGAAGGCGAAA
>NW_025892647.1:0-3201 GCF_002878395.1 Capsicum annuum
TAATGAAAACTGCAATTAAAAATATCTGAGTTATATCTGACTCTGTCTGTGAAATATCTACTACATGCATAAACCCAACTATCTAAAAACTGGGACAAGGCCCCAGTAGACCAAAACATAATAACGATAAATGAATGAAGTAAACTAGGCCTTCTGAAATATAGAAGGCTCACCACGGAACTCTGTCTGGAGAAAATCTACTGCTTATCGTGACCCCTAGATTTAGCCTCAGAACCTGGAAGGGAGGGGCTCAATACAGATTTACTGGTATGCAGAGCAATCCAAATAATGTATTTATATATATAACATAAGTGAGAGCAATTCGTAAAATATTTTACATATAATATATGAAAACACATGGGCACATTTTAAAGACTTTGAAACATTTCTGTGAAACCATGACTCACTCTTTGTCTTACTTCTGAGCTAGATGGTACACCCTACAATCTGTAATTTCACAGGCTATATAGAATCCTCCCTTGACTTGGCGGACAAGCACCCAATCCAAGTTTGCCGCAAGGATTGGAGTATCTATAAGGGGGATACGTAAGATCACACAGCAGGGTGCCAAAATCCCCAATCAAATCGACAGGTCCTGGTAGTGCACAAGATCACAAAGTAGGGCTCCTAATCATAGTCCCAATTTGGGATGACATGAATCAAGGTACACAAGATCACAAAGCAGGGAATCATAATCTTGTGTAGGCAAATCACGATTTCTAGCATAGAGTCTTTCAACTCGTACTTTCTTCGGATAACCATCTAACTCTCTTTAAGCCCATTTTTTAAACCTTTTCTAAACATGCATCTTTCTGAATTCATAATCTGAAAATCTGACTTCAAACATGTGTTCTATTTGGTTCTGAATTACTATGGCTTTAACTGAATTGGTGTCGTCACACCAAGACTTGAAAGTCCTATTTCTAAGCCGTATTGTACCATGCATGATTCTTTCATTAAAACATAATTCAGACCACCCAAGCATGCAAATAGTATAGGAAATTTCATGTTTCGAAAGCACAAGTCAAAACCATGCTAAGATTCTCATTCTTTCAATAACCATGTGGTGGTCATGTATTTTTGGAAAATATGCAATTCATTCATTAAAAGTGTATTCAACATTTATCAACATGCACAACCCTCTCTTTTGGATTTAAAAACATATTCATGTCATAGCAATAGTCAAGACATTTCAAACACAATTCGTATCATATAAAAGATTGGAAAAATCATAACAAGAGAGGGATTCTTTATGATTCATGCTCTCAATTGTATATTCATCCTTAAACACATGCATACATATATATAGAGTTTCAAATCAATTTGGGGAAAGGCCTAAAGACCAAAACAATACTGATTAAGGCTTCTAAAACATGCTAGTAATCGTAAATTCATAACCCCTTTCTTAAAAATCATGATTTCTAAACCGTTAGCATGAATTACAGATTGTTTCATTGCCCATGAAATTTTAGGAAAATCCCGCATACCTTAATTTATGACTCTTGAATGAACTCGTGTTTTAGGGATGCTTTTCGAACAATTGATTGGTGCTTCTTGTAACCCTCGTAATGAGTATTTTTAATCTCGAAGAATTATTGAAAACCCATAGAGAAATGTTAAGATATTTTAATCTTTGGGTTGAAACTCTAAGAAGTGTTCTTGGTGCTTTGAGAGAGAATGACCTTATTTTGGTTTTTGGGGGATTTAATCCCGTGTTATGGCTGAATAGGGGGATGGAAAATACCACTTTTTCACTTAAAAATGCGAAAACAGGACCTGGAAATTGGGTAAGTGTGACATAGCATGTGTCGCACGCTAATCGTGCGATGCTACTATCTCGGTCACGAAATTGGCCATAATTTTTCGCTCGGGTATCAGATTTTGGTAAAATTGGTAATGTTGGAAATATAATTCGAAGAGATTTTATTTGATATAGAGTAGGCCCTCTAATTCTTTATATACAAAGAGTTATGGTCGACTAAAGTTGACCCAAGTTTTGACACTCACTCAAACTCGAACGATAGGAAAGCTTTCAACTCGTCCTTGAGTTAGGGGACCTCTATGATCTCAATTCATGATAAAATAGGTTCCCACACTACATAATTGATTAACATTCCAAATTTGCATAGGATTTATAGCTTTTAGATCATCTACGCATAGAAACGACAGTTTTCGTTCTAGCCCAAAATGCGGGTTTTACATTATCTCCCCTTGGGATCATTCATTCCTGAATGATGGATAGGAATGTTGAAGTCTTTAAGGTATGGAATAACATGGATAGAGCTTATACAAGTAATTAATTATAGTTTCATTATAGTGATGTTCGAGTGGGGTTAAAAAAATATTATATTGATGACTATAAAACTATTTATTCTGGTGGTGCTAAATGAAAATTTTGATATCATGAATTATTGATATATTGAGTTGATTTTGATCACACTTATACATGTATTGAATGGATTTTGACTTCATACCGATCAGTTGTGATAATTATATCCTCAGACCCCGCATGCATATTCATGAGACATTGGTACCACTGAGAGTCTGAGACATTCTAATTTTTATAAGAAAATGAGACACCTTATGAAATGCCTATACTGAGGGATGTGCCAATAAGATTGATCTGAGACACAAGATTGAGATTATATGAGTATATGGATCGCGACCCCCTATGAATCCTACTCGGTAGCTTGCTATCTCAGTGGGTGTATACAAAAAGTCATGCAATGACTTTCACCATTCATCATCATCTCATCACTATCACTACATTACACTGCATTGATATTTCTTGATATGATTTGGTATTGTGTTAGTATTTATTCTTGTATTGTATTATCTTAATAGCACCTTGTTTGTGATATTGCAATCTTATAGTATTTGGTTAATGATAATCAATTAAGATTGTTTTACTATATTTGTGAGACTTCTTATATACTGCATCAATTAAGACTGTTTTACTATATATATCCCTATTGCAATATTATAGTATTTGGTCAATGATAATCAATTAAGACTGTTTTACCATATATGTGAGACTTCTTCATAAATGACCTCTCTTATTATTGAATATAAATAATTAATGTTGACTCACCTAGATCAATGCCCCTACCTTGTATATTTGATATATTGTTGACCACTGTGTTGTGTTATCCTAGTAAGATAAGTACTATGATTTGTTGGGTTGTAGATTGCTCGAAATAT
>NW_025892648.1:0-4252 GCF_002878395.1 Capsicum annuum
CTTTTGGACAACTCCAATCCATCTAGTACTAGTCATTTACTAAGGCACAATGTATCTATCCACACGTACACAAACTCCACCTCTGAGCCCATCTTCATAACAACATATGCATTCCTAATCAAACACTTATGAAGTATAATGCCTCTTTTCCATGTCCTACACACCCCTTATCAAGAACAACTTTCATGCACTCATATTAGACAAGTACACCCAATATACTCCTAACTAATCAATTCCCATACAAACGCTTCACTTTAATTTTCCCCTCAGACTCATGGAATTACACAAAATGAACATACAACAATCCTTCCAATATAACACATTAAACTTCAACTAACCATGGAATGTATCAAATACTTAGCCTCAATCTTACTTCACCCTACTGCCTAGCCAAAGTAAGCATGCCACCCTCTGATGTGGATAAGGAAATATCTTCTCTCTTCCATCTAAAAAACCATTCACCACTACTATCTTGATTAAGGAAAGGCAACTAAAAGATTAGAGCATGAGGATTTGACACATGAATAGATACTATGAATAACTTAACACTCAACTGAAACTTGAAGAATAGAGGATTTAACATCATAAACTTATCAAACAAATATAGCCCGAGGACACACACGATATAAATCTAAATTTTTATTGATCATTAGAAGCATTACTTGAATAATCGAACTGAACATACCACAAGACTTGAGTACATGAGTCATGATCCCCATGACCTAAATCTGGAACTCGCAATTTACGAAATGTAATTCCAACTGCTAAATATCTGAAACTCCACATTTTAGGAACTAAGAGAGGGCATAATTCTTTATGGTATGCATGAGTTATGATTATGGAACAAAAGCATAAAACATGAGTATTATTGGAAAAGTTGAAAAGTTTCGAAATAAGAATGGGTCGAGCATCATTTTTTCCAATGGGTACCTTACACCTTACTAGCACATCTGCTAAAATCTGGGAGCTTAACTTGGTTACTCGTCCTATCATCTCCCCCTTAGACTTAAGCCATCACTCTGAATAGGTGAAACACCATATATGCACTAATCTAAACTAAAATCATTTTACTCTAGAGTTCGGGATATAATCAATACACAAGAATAATAGAATTTAATCCGAGTGACTACATCTAAAATTATACAACCACTTCCTTACACCACCTTCTGAATTATATCCTATCCCCTTATACCTCTAGTAGTCATCATATGATACCCGCACACTCACTAACTTCAGTTCTACATGATCATCCCTATAGTCGGAGTATACACCACCTAACACTCAATCCTCATTCCTACTAACTCTATTATTTTGCAATTTCAAATCTTAGATTCTAACACTCAACTTGAATGCTTCCCAACCTTTGACGGATCATACTACTACCATTATAACCTACTAATATCACATTTGTAGACTTATATTTCCAAACAATGAGAATCAAACTCACACAAAAAAGGCTCAACATTTTCAATCTGAACCCCTTAACTCTGCCATCAAGAATATCATTCATTACCTGACTAGTCTTTTCTCCACCTAGTAGCTCCACAGCGCCACTATCTACACCACGAGCAATGATCCTCGAAAATAGTACAGCCCCATAGCATTTTGAGTAAACTTCCTTATCATGGATACAATATCAAACTTAATTACAAGCCGATTAGACTCAAGCTCTTGTATACGATGTTCAAACCTATTAGATCACTTCTCTATAACAAGAACCATTAACTAAGAAATCATCACATCCACCTTCATGGACACCAATCATCCAAGCTTAATACCTAGCGCTCAACATAACTTACAACTCCACCTCGCACACAAAATTTTCACTTGGAAACTATAAAATAAAATATCCATAAACGCTAGCCTTCTTAAACCTCATAACAATAATTGTTCATAATCATATAGCCTATCTTATTTACAACCCATCAACACATCCTTCTTCTACCCATCATTATTATCTATCCTTCGTACGTAGCTTAACATAGTTCATACCTCTCTAAGCCTTAACTTAACTTTCTCTTGCAATCCCAGGATCAACCTAGCTAACAATACTCATTTACTAAGTATCTTCATCCATAACCTTTACTCATCTTATACAATACACTATTAACAACTCTTTTCGTACTTCAGCAAACTACTATTTACCTTAACCAATAACTCTTTCTTCTCCTTCCACGAGCTAATGTACAAGGACATATCACTTTATCACTAACTCGATCACACAAAAAAAGGATTGGCTATACATACTTTCAATAAATCACACTTACCACCCTTCTTACCACCACACCTCTAAACCCAGTTCCAATCAGCACGAGGAAACAAGATACATAAAGAGTCGCTAGTGAATCAAAATAGGCCTCACTCGGCTTCACTAGTCTTTGATTTTTGCATTTTGAAAAAGAATTTGAGGTAAATAACAAAGCAATTATGCTAGTGAATCGAAAGAGCCCCACATAGCTTCACTAGACTTTCAGTTTCAACAACATAATGATGAAAAAATTATGAAAGATAGAAACTTGGCATACAATATTTGATGATTTAGGAATACACATCTCACTCTGTCATAATTGAATGACTTGTAAGGGTGGGGATATAACATTAAGCTTGGGAAACTTATAAAATACTGGGAGGCTTCGTTCAGGCCGCTTTGTAAAACATCGAAAAGTCCACACTAGTAAGTCTAAAAGCATTATCAGAGGGCGAAAAATAGAATTCACTAATCATGTTACCCCAGGAACAGTACGTAGATAAAGAAGTATAGACTATCAATATGGATTCTAAGGAAGAAATCTAGAAGCGCAACTGACTTGGGTTTATTGCACGATTTATAAGCAAAGCATGATAAGGCACTAATAGGATACTTTATTGCTTATTTACAACTTCATAACTATCTGTATGGACAATTTAAGAAAGTACTATCTGTAAAGAATTGAGTTTGATGGTCTCTAATACCTTAAAAATAAGACGCAGATGCCCCGAATAGGGTAATATGAGAATCTATATAAGTTTCTCAATGAACCTTTCTATAGTACGATCTAAGACTTGAAAGAATGGAGACCTTTCCTAAATGCCTTGTAGCCTCTCAAAGAAAAGTATAGATGTCTCTGTACCGTTCCGCGAGACTCTACTAGATACGAATTCATAGACACCCTAGGACACTTGAACTTTGTGCTCTGATACCAAGTTTATAATGCCCCAAAATTGGGTCCCGAGATGTCATACGGTTCTTAGGGGTATAAGTGACCCTAAGCTAACCCTTCTACTGGCATAACTCATAAGCAACTGAATAAAATGCTCAATTCTACATGAGATCAGCAAAAATATAAAACTTATCTAAACTTGATCAATACAATTATGAACATTACAAGATTACAACTCTACTTTTACAAATGAAACTGAAACGGAATACATCAACTTCTACTGACTATCTATAAAGCCTCTACTGGTACTAATTTCAAATAGATGGGTCATGACTCCCAACTACCCAATCTCAATATGACTAAAGTAAGAAAATTTGATACTCCTCAAACTGTATAACTGAATCAAGCCCTCGAATCAAAAGGACTTATCACCTGCTGAATGCAAGCTTCAAACTGTCTTAATATGGTATCTGCGCTATAACTTGTTCCTACATTATAAGGCACTGTAGCATATAGAAATATATGGGGGTCAGTAATTTAAAGAATGTACTGAGTATGTAGGGGTGCAATGCAACATTATAAATAATATCATAAATGATTATGAAAATCATGCATGCTGCCGATAACAACTTTCTTTGCTTGAATTAATTGAAATATATTCCTTGAAACTCATCATTAGTTATACAAGCATTATATATCTCATAAATCATTATACTCAACTCAACTCTTTAAATCATGACTTAGAGTGACTTAGTAACTCATGAAACTTAAACTCTTATGGACTTGGGAGTTTCTTATAACCGACATGACTACACCATGTGAGTCGTATAGAGTCCAACGTTTTGCCCTCCTAAGGAGAGAACCCCACATTGGCGGGGCTGTTGTACTCTTGACAGGGAGAACAACCTCAAACTCATTATTACAATCCCATACTCGACCTCTAGCGTACAATTATCAACATCAATCCTATGGTGGCACGTAGTTTTAGGGAAATACCATATTTCCCACTCGGTACTAAATACTCCACCAAGACTGAGCTCAGAACGCGTTAGGAAATCCACCTTAATCAATATCAACTCATGGGTCCATTATAAATACCAAAACATAAATAT
>NW_025892649.1:0-20589 GCF_002878395.1 Capsicum annuum
TTTGGACCAGAATTAAGCATACCCTTCCAAGCTAACCTTGGCACATCCAGCGTAGCTAAAGCAAGGTATTGGCATAACAGTACAAAATATCATAATAAGGAGATAACCAATCCATACCCAAAATAACATCAGGATCAACCATATCTAAGATAATCAAGTCTACCCAAGTCTCACAACCCACAAAAGTAACTACACAAGATCGATACACTCGATCCACTAATAAAGAATATCTTATTGGGGTAGAAATATAAAGAAGAATAGCAAGAAGATTATATATAATATCAAAACCAAAATAAAAATATATAGACACTTAGGAGAAAGTCGACCCTAGTTCAAATAATACGAAAGAAGATCTATGGCAAATCGAGATAATACCTATAATGACGATATCAAAAGTCTCTACCTTTGGTATAGCAGGTATGTAAAGCACTAACAATGTTCTTTCCTAAATTGAGTAACTCCTTAACCACCACCACAAGCACCTTTACCTCTATCTCAAGCATTTTTAGTTTCACCCCTACTACTTTATAAACCACCTCTTGTTACTGATATAAGAGTAGGACATAACTAAAGTTGGGGACTCTATTTGACAAGAACCAATATATGTTAAGGGCAATCCCTCATATAATGAATAATCTCATGATATGAATAACACTATATGCTACTAGCATCACACTTAGAGAGCTTAGAAGAACTAGAATGACCACCCTGGCTAGATATCTGACCAGCCAAAGTAGCTGAACCTATAGACCTACAACCTAAACCTATAAAGAATCATGAACTAGCCTTCCATGATAGCCATGGTAACCTCTACCACAGAGGTTTCTACCTCAGAGATGTGTTCACTGAACTTACCATAATGATACACCTTCATTAGGCCTCCCTAAGTATCCCGGATAATCTACTTGGTCATCTTGGCATGCTTAATAATACTCTGAAAAGAAGCCCCTGAGATAACTATCTGAGTTGTAGCCAACTGATAATTACTATTAAATCCCTTTACAAACTTCTAAATCTGCTCAAACTTGGTGGAGATACTAGCCGTTGAACACCTAGATAAAGTCCAAAAATGAGCCTCATACTAAGCATTGGTTATGGATCCCTACTCCAAATGATCAAACTCATCACGAATCTAGTCTTTCAAACTATATGGCATAAACCTCTCCAAGAAAGCCTTAAAAAACTAAGTCTAAGTCAAAATAGGTGAACCCAAAGGTCGACAACTTGCATACGACCTCCACTAATCCCTATCCACATACGTCAGCTGATACATAGTATAAGCAACTCTATGAGACTCAAAGGATTCAAGATTATGTAACTACTCCCAAAAATCAACCAAAACTCATAGGCATCCTCATCAATAGGACCATTGAACTTCAATGGACCCAACCAAATAAACCTCTCAAACCTCTTCTGATTATCGAGAGACATAACTGTAACTGAAGCAATTGAAGGAATAGTAAATTCGATCATATTAGAATCTACATATAGGGGTACAATAGATTAAGGTTTTACCCCTAATCTTGGCTACTAATAAGAGTTGATCACTAGTTTTTGAACTTAAGTTATATGATTCTGAGTTCCAAGTATTTGAGTTCAAAGGAGTTATAAGTTCTTAAGTATTAAATAAGTTTTACCCTCCATGAGACATATGCATGAGTTGAAAGTATTGCTTAAAGTTCCTTTAACCTTAAGTAATGAGAATAAGAGAAGATTACTAATTTCAAAGTTAAAGTATGATGCCTCACGATATTTGTGTTATATTCTCCATTCTACATGATTCATGAGATTTACATTTTATACTTATTCAAGCCATGTGAGTCCTTACTTATTGCATGCATGATTTGATTAAAGAGTATTGATATTGTTTTATGTAAATGCATACACCCCCAGATACTCAGTACATTTCCAAGTACTGATCCCCATATACATCTATATACTACATTATTTTATAATGTAGGTTTAGATGCTCAGTCCCAGCCTCATCATTAATTTTCGAGTACCTTGTCTAAATTTCTACAGTGGTGAGTCCTCATGGTTTAAGGATCGATCTTCAGACATTCTAGTACTTGAGAGACTATGTTATTACTTTCAGTTCATTTTGAGTCAGTTGGGGACCTGTCCCAACGGCTCTCTAGTTCATGGATTAGTAGAGGCTTTGTCAGACTAGTTGTCGGATTGTTGCTATGTTAAGATTTCCAATATTGTGGTCATTTGGACTAAGTATTTTCTTTATATTTCCTATCATCTGATATGTTAATACTCGTGTTTGGTTTATTTCATTCTTGAAATGAGTATTTTAAGTAGTAACAGGCTCAAAGGGTTAGCTTGGGGCTACTTGTAACCTTAAGCACCGTGTGATGATTTTGGGTCATTAAAAACTTGGTATCAGAGCCTAAGATTTTTATGGAGTCTTAGGGAGTCTGAGAAACCATGTTGAGTAGAGTATTGATCATCGGTGTGTAGCACACCACATCTATGAGCAATAGGCTACAAGAAGTTTTAGGAAAAAAAGTTGTTTCTTCTTTCTGATTCTATCATGCCTACAGTTGTCCCTCCCATCTAATAATTTGTGCTCTTCTATTTTCAGAAAATGCCTCTCTGAAGAGCAAATGCCTGCGGAAATAATAATGAGAAACCCCCACCTGTTGATCCTTTGAATTAGATGGTGTCTCATGTTGAGTTTTGGGCGGCCTTTCCGGCATCAGCCCTAGCAGTCTCTACTAATGTTTGGGACAATAATCAGGCCACAGTTGCTAATCATCAGGGAGGTGATATAGCCTTAACTAGGATTCATGATTTTAAGTGGATGAATCCACCTAAGTCTTATGAGTCTAAGGCAGATGAGGACCCACAGTTCTACCTTGACGAGGTGAGAAAGATCACACAGATGATGCATATTTCTGAGGAAGAAAGTTTTGAGTTGGCATCTTACAGGTTAAAAAACATAGCTTATACCTAGGTTGTATTATGGAGAAAGGGTACAGGTGAAAATGCCGCTCCTATGACTTAGAAGGTGTTCCAAGATGCATTCTTGGACAAGTTTTTTCTGCTTGAGATGTGGGAAGAAAATATTGAGGAGTTTATAAACTTGAGGCAGGGCTCCATAATTGTTAAGGAGTACTGCTTGAAGTTCAACCAGTTTGCCAAGTATGCTCTTGATTTGATTTCTGACACCTGAGCTAGTATGAGCAAGTTTGTGACCATTATTTCTAGGTTGGTACTGAAGGAGTGTAGGACTGTGATACTACATAGGGATATAGATCTGGCTAGGTTGATGATGCATGCCCAGCATGTAGAGGCAAATAAGATTAGAGAGAAAGATAGAGTGAGGAGTAACAAGAGGGCTAGATTTGAGCAGCATGAGTATAGCTAGCCTAGGTTCCATGGAGGGAACCGCCCTTAGTTTCAGAGACGTCTGTCTATTCCAGTTCCTTCATTAGCTAGTGCTCCCGTGCATAGAGTCAGGCAGAAGCAAGGAGGCAGGTATTTTATATCTAGGTTGCAGAACAATATTAGTAACAGGCCCCATTATCCTCCTTGTGCTAAGTGTAGTAGAGATCATCCCGATGAGTGCTTCGCAGATTTGAGGGGTTGTTTTGGTTATGGGAAGTAGGGCCACAGACTTAGATATTTTCCTCATGTTTGACAGGGGAAAAGAGATGCCTGACCTCAGGCACAAACTACTAGTGCACTAGCTCTTGTACCTCATCCCGCCCCTGCTCAGGGTGCTTTATCTAGAACTGCTGGCAGTTAGCGCCAGAACAGATTCTATGCCTTACCATCTCGTCAGGAGTAGGAGGACTCTCCTAATGTTGTTACTCGTATGCTTCGTGTCTTTTGCTTTGATGTCTATGTGTTGTTAGACCTCAGGTCGAGTCTTTCTTATGTAACCCGACTAGTGGCTGTGAATTTTAAAATAAGTCTCAAAAAGATTTTTGAGCCCTTCCTAGTATCTAAACTAGTAGGGGAGTAAGTTGTTGATAAACAAGCATATAGAGATTGTCCTGTTATTGTTTTTCATAGAGTTATACTTGTGGATTTGATAGAGTTAGACATGGTGGATTTTGACCTTATTTTGGGTATGGATTGGATTCATTCTTGTTATTAATCCATAGACTTTCGTACTCGTGTGGTCAAGTTTTAGTTTCCTGATGAACTAGCTTTTGAGTAGTTCAGGAGTTTGGTATCTCCCAAGAGTCATTTTATCTTCTATCTCAAAGCCAGAAAGCTAATATCCAAAGGTTGCATCTATTAAATAGTTAGAGTTAAAGACACTAAGTTTGAGGCTCTAACTATTCAGTCAGTTATTATTGTTAATGAGTTTCCATATGTTTTTTCGGAAGATCTCCCAGGGTACCTCCTAATAAAGAGATAGAATTTAGGATTGACCTCTTTCCCAACAGTCGACCTATTTCTATTCCGTCGTATTGTATGGCACCTGTAGATCTTAAGAAGTTGAAAAAATAACTCAAAGACCTTTTAGACAAAGGTTTCATTAGGCCCAGTATTTCTTCTTGGGGTGCACCTGTCTTATTCGTGTAAAACAAAGATAGTTCTTTGCGTATGTGGATTGACTATCGTCAGCTTAACAAGGTCACAATCAAAAATAAGTATCCTCTTTTGAGAATTGATGACCTGTTTGATCAGTTTCAAGGTGTAAGTAATTTCTCCGAGATAGACCTTAGATCCGGCTATCATCAACTTAAAGTGAGGGAATGTGATATTCCAAAGACAGCCTTCCGAACCCGCTATGGTCACTTTGAGATTCTAGTCATGTATTTTGTCCTAATCAATGCCCCAGCATCCTTTATGGACCTCATGAATCGAGTGTTCAAGTAATGTATTGATATGTTTGTCATAGTGTTCATAGATGACATCCTTGTGTACTGCTGTGATGAGAATGACCATGCAAATCACCTTAGAATTATCTTACAAACTCTTAGGGATCACCAGTTGTTCGCTAAATTCAGTAAGTATGAATTTTGTCTAAGGTCTGTAGCCTTTCTAGGACATATTATTTCAGCCGAAGGTATTAGATTGGATCCCTAAAAGACTTCTATGAGAAATTGGCCTAGACCTATCTCTCCGTCTGACATTAGGAGTTTCTTAGGTCTAGCTATCTACTACCACCATTTTTTTGAAGGATTCTCTTCTATTTCATCTCTCATGACCTGATTAACACAAAAAAAAGTTAAGTTCCATTGGTCAGATTCCTACGAGAAGAGTTTTCAGGAGTTGAAGACTCGACTTACTTCAGCTCCTATGTTAACTTTGCCTGATGGTACTGATGGTTTTGTGGTGTATTATAATGCCTCTAGAGTTGGTTTGGATTGTGTGTTGATGTACAAAGGTAAGGTTATAGCCTATGCCTCTAGACAGTTAAAGCTGCATGATAAAAATTACCCAACCCATGATCTTGAGTTAGATTTTGTGGTCTTTGCTTTGAAAATCTGGAGACACTATCTTTATGGTATTCATATTAATGTATTTACTGATCATAAGAGCCTACAGTATGTGTTTACTCAGAGAGAGTTGAATCTTTGATAGAGAAGATGGCTAGAGTTATTAAAAAACTATGATATGAGTGTGTTGTATCACTCAGGCAAGGCCAATGTAGTGGCAAATTCCCTTAGCAGATTGTCTATGGGTAATGTTGCTCATGTAGAGAAAGGTAAGAATGATTTAGCATGTGATGTGCATCGTTTGGCTAGATTGGGTGTTAAGTTTCTTGATTCCCCTAAGGGAAGTACTTTGGTGTAGAGTAGTTCTGAATCCTCTTTAGTTTTGAAAGTGAAGGAGAAGCAAGACAGAGATCCTAGTTTGGTCAGAATGAAGGAGTTGGTTAAGGACCAAAATGTAGAGGTTTTCTCCTGAGGGGGAGATGGCGTGTTGAGATTGCAGGGGTAGATTGTGTGTTCTGTGTATTGATGATCTGAAGCAGAGGATTATGGATGAAGCGCATGGCGCATGGTATTCTATTCATCTCGGCCCTACCAAGCTGTACCGTGACTTGCAGGAAATCTATTGGTGAAATGGTATGAAGAAGGATATAGTTGAGTTCGTAGAAAAGTGTGCAATATGCCAACAGGATAAGGTAGAGCACCAAAGACCTGGTGGTGTGATGGAGGAGTTTGGTATACCTACTTGGAAGTAGGAGGTGGTGAATATGGATTTCAATTTGGGTTACCTCTTTCGCGTCGTTATCATGATTCTATTTAGGTTGTTATAGACAGGCTGACTAAGTCCGCACTTTCTTGCCCACGGATATATCTTATACAGCCGATGATTATGCTAGATTATATATTCGGGAGTTAGTCAGGATGCATGATGTTCCCTTGTCTATTATTTCAGATAGGGGTACTTAATTTAATTCTCAATTTTTGAGGGTGTTTCAGTAGGGTCTTGGAACCCAAGTTCATTTGAGTTTCGTTTTTCATCCACAGACAGATGTTCTGGCTGAGAGGACCATTTAGACTCTAGAAGATATGATGAGGGCGTGTGCTCTTGATTTTAAAGATAGTTGGGATGAGCATTTGCCATTGATAGAGTTTGCCTATAACAGTAGTTACCATGCTTGCATCGAGATGACACCATTTGAGGCTTTGTATGGTAGAAGATATAAATCACCCATAGGTTGGTTTAAAGTGGGTGAAGCTGTAGTGATTGGGCCTGATGTAGTGTTTGAAGCTATGGAGAAAGTCAAGTTAATTAGACAAAGGTTGAAGACCGCCCAGAGTCGTCAAAAGTTATACGCTGATGTGAGGAGGAGAGTTCTTGAGTTTGAGGTAGGTGATTTGGTATACTTGAAGATTTCACCCATGAAGGGGGTGAAAATATTTAGTAAGAACAAAAAGCTGAGTCCCCTTTATGTTGTCCTGTATAGAGTCTTGAGTCGTGTTGGTAAGGTAGCCTATGAAGTTGAGTTGCCCGTAGAGTTGTCAGCTGTTCATCCTATTTTTCATGTCTCCATGCTTAAACAGCATATTGGTGATTCTGTTGTAGTAGATCATTCAGAGAGTGCTAATATTCAGAATAGTCTTTCATTTGATGAGATTTCCATTGAGATTCTAGATTTTTAGATCGGTAGACTAAGGAACAAATAAGTTCCCTTGGTCAAAGTTTTGTGGTGGAACTAGTCTGTTGAGGGCGCTACTTGGGAGGCCGAAGCAGACATACTATCTAGGTACCCATACCTCTTTTCTGCAAGTTTAGATCAATTTGAAGGTATTATTCTTCCTTAATTCAGCCTTTCTAATCTAAAGTTCAGCTATGCATCTGTTCTTGCACGAGTTCTTGCAATTTTCGAGCATTCAAGAGATTAGAAAGATTTTGAGCCCATTTAGCAGTTGCTTCAGCTATGTGTACTCTATTTTTTCTGTGTTCCTAGTCTAACTAGCAACATTCGAGGACAAATGTTCCCAAGGGGGAGATATTGTAAGACCCCGCAAATTTCCCTTGTAGTCTAAGCCTTAGAGCGTCTCAAGTGAAGTGTAATTTCATCCTTAAAAGATTGAGAAAAGATTTCCCAAGTGATTAGTGTTTTAATCTTGTTAAATCCTCCTAAAAATGGATTCCTATAGTGTGGGAAATTGAGTTATCTTTCTAATGATACCCTTTTTGTAAAAATCTGATGTCAGAGTAGAAAGATATGGCCTTTTTTCAAAAAGCAGTAAAATCACCCAGGTGCGACGGAAAGGTCCACCGGACCGTCGGACTAGCGATGGAACGTCGCATCCCATCGTGCAGGGAGGAAGAGGGTCAGCTCACTGGCCAAGTATGATGGAGAGTTCCGATAGGAAGTCGGGCCTTTGATGGACGGTCATACCCTACCATCGCGAAGAGGCAGAGAGTCCCAGTTCTGGCGATGTTCGACAGTCAGAACTGATGGACCGTCACACCCCGCCATCGCATGTCCCGATCAGAAATTTTAACTCATTTTATAAAGGGCTTTCCGGTTCTTTCCACTCTATTAACCCTCAGATATATTCCAAATGAAGCCAATGGCTTCATTCATAATCTCTAATATAAGAAAGCTAGGGTTTTCTCTAGATCAAACCTATAACCCTTCTCCAAGAAATCCAAGAGCTCACCATAAATTCAACAAATTGACTTGAGAATCAAGTTCCCCAAGCAAGTATTACAAGAACCCTCTCTCTCGAAGATAACAAGAAAAGTTTAGAGCAATCTTGTTCATCTAATTTCATAATTCAAGGTATGTGGAGTTTTGAACAAGGAAAATCCTTTCACCCTTGTTCCCAAAGGCTTATTTCAACTGCAATTTTCTACAAATTATGTGATTTCACATGAAATTGAATTAGGGTTTTTTTTTCATCCATTATTATTGGTTGCTTTATTTTGATATTTCCCATGAATTGAGAGTCTAATGACATTATTTGTACATGTTTTCTTGAGAAATTGCAGCTGGGTCTATACCCTATGATTTTGATCCTTGAGAAGTTAATAGTTGAAATGTTTGAAATATTGAAGTATATGAGTATGTTGAGATTTTGAGACAAATTGCTATAACTTCCAGATTTCTACATGAATTCTGAATCTATATACTATCTATTATGCATTTTGATGAGTTTGAATTTGATATTGAATTATGGGTCATGAATCCCTACTTGAGACTTGAAATTTTATGAACTCTTGTGCTATAAGCACCCATAATTTAAGTATTTTGAGATTATTGAGAATATTTTGACCTATTGGTCATAGAGTTTTGAAATCTACTTCGCTAACTTAGATTACAAATTTTACAATTGGGTTCTTATTGAACCAAGAGATTATTCTAAAGTGTATTTTCATGAGATGAGCGAGATAAACCAAAGGGGGTAGTATTTAGCACCGAGTTGGGTAAGTTAATACAGTTTCTTACCCCAGAACTATGTACCATCGTAGGTTTGATCTTTTGGGCCTAAGGCCAAGATATTGGGCCCGAAGTTGAGATAAGTGATCACTGAATTGAGGTTATACTCCCTGGCAAGAGTATGCCGCTTCTCCCTAATGTGGGGACTCTTCCTTAGGAGGATAAATCGTTGGACTCCATGTAGCTCGTATGGTTTATGCTGGTTAAGAGAATCTCCCTAAAACTAAAGTATTTTCCTTGATATAAGTATTTTCCCTATAGCTTGAGATGAGGTATTTTCTAAAGTGAATGAATTCCTTTGAGTATTTTCCAAAGAAGAAAGTAGTTTCTCCCTACTAATAAGAGTTGATCACTAGTTTTTGAACTAAAGTTATATGATTCCGAGTTCCAGATATTTGAGTTCAAAGGAGTTATAAGTTCTTGGTATTAAAGAAGTTTTACTCTCCATGAGACATATGCATGAGTTGAAAGTATTGCTTAAAGTTCCTTTAACCTTGAGTAATGAGAATAAAAAAAGAGTACAACTTTTAAGGTTAAAGTATGATGACTCACAAGATTTGTGTTTCTTGCCCCATTCTACACGATTCTTGAGCTTTACATTTTATACTTATTCAAGTAATGTGAGTCATTACTTATTGAAAGCAAGATTTGATTAAAGAGTATTGATATTGTTTTATGTAAATGCATACACCTCCATATACTCAGTACATTTCCAAGTGCTGATCCCCATATACGTCTATGTGCTACATTGTTTATTAGTGTAGGTTTAGGTGCTCAGTCCCAGCCTCGTCATTGATTTCTAAGTACCTTGTCTACATTTCTATAGTGGTGAGTCCTCATGGTTTAAGGACCGATCTTCAGACATTCCAGTACTTAAGAGACTATGTTATTACTTTCAGTTCATTTTGAGTCAGTTGGGGACCTGGCCTAACAACTCTCTAGTTCATGGATTAGTAGAGGCTTTGTCAGACTAGTTGTCGGATTGTTTCTATGTTGAGATTTCTAGTATTGTTGTCATTTGGACCGAGTATTTTCTTCGTATTTTCCTATCATCTGATATGTCAATACCCGTGTTTGGTTTATTTCATTCTTGAAATGAGTATTTTATGTAGTAACTGGCTCAAAGGGTAGCTTGGGGCTACTTGTAGCTTTAAACACCGTGTGACGTCCTGAGAGGCGATTTCGGGTCATTACAAAGACTCACCTCTCAACACTTGCCATCAAATTCTACAAAGCCTATTATCCTCAATCTAATAACTTTAAATCTGCTCCAATAAGGTAGATCTTGACTCAATACTAGAAATGATCCTTCGAGGGTTAGAAATATCCAAATGAACCATTATGTTAGCTAAAGACTGAATGTCCATAGCTAATATCTACTGATAAATTAAAATGAAGGCTAAGATACCAATACTTATAGACTTTCAACTCAAGTCATCTGCTACCGCATTCGCCTTGCATGGATGGCAAAGAATAGAGATTATAGTCCTCCAACAACTCAATCCACCTACGTTGCCTCAAATTAAGCTCATCTAGGTCATAATATACTAAAGAATATGCTGATCAGTAAAGATCTCATAGAGAATTCCATACAAATAATGACTTCAAATACTAAATGCAAATGCTACTGCTGGAAACTCTAACTCATGAGAGGGGTAGTTACGCTTATACACCTTCAACTGCCTTAACACATATACAATAACATGACCCGCTACATCATAACATACCACAGACCAATACTAGATATATCACAGTAGAAAGTAAATCCCTCACTCTCAATTGGAAGAATTAATACAATATTTGAAGTAAGCCAATCCTTGAGCTTCAGAAATATTGCTTCACAACTTGTAAACCACCAAAACATAACCTCCTTCCTGGTCAGTATAGTCATAAAGAATGCAATAGAAAAAAAATTCCTCAACGAACTGCCTATAGTAACCTTCTAACGCAATAAAACTATAAAACTCAGTAGGTAATATAGGCCTACCCCAACTATAGATAACCTCAATATTTGTTGGGTCTACCATAATATCATCCTTAGACACTACGTGCCCTAAGAAAGCTACAGACTCAAGACAGAACTCGCACTCTGAGAACTTGGCATAAAATTGATGATCTCTCAAAGTGTGGATCACAATCCTCAAATGCAACTCGTGCTCCTTCCTATTCCTTAAATATACCAGAATGTCATAAATAAATACTATCATGAAAGAGTCTAAATACGGCCTAAACACATGCTTCATCAAATCCATAAAATCTTCGGGAGCATTGGTTAACCCAAAAGACATCACGAGGAACTCATAATAATCATAATAAGTTCTGAAGGCTTTCTTAGTGATATCCGCAACCCAAACTCTATGCTGATGGTAACTAGCCCTCAAATCTATCATAAAAACATTGTTGCACCCTAAAGCTGATCAAATAAATCACTGATAGAAGGTATAAGATGTTTATTCTTCACTGTCACCTTATTCAACTGCCTGTAGTTGATACAGGTACATATTGAGCCATCATTTTTCTTTTCAAATATAAATGGAGAACCCTATGAAGATACACTCTGTCTGATAAAACCCTTACCCAGAAGATCTTGAAGCTGACTATTCAACTCTTTTAGCTTAGCAAAAGCCATAGGATATAGAGCCGTAGAAATAGGTTGGGTGCAGGCTTAAGGTCCAGGTAGGTCAGTCCGAAATATACTCAAAATAATAGGGATGACATTAAGCGATATACCCTTAACACTAACATCCTAAACATATGCAAGAAATAACTCACAACCCCTCGATATTAGTCTTCTATCCCAAATATAAGAAATGAATCCCCGTTAATGCATGGCTAACAAAACCCTACAACACAATCGGGTATATGCTATGCAAGGTTAAGGTAACGGTCTTAGCAAAATAATCCAAGATCATATGGTAAGGAGATAACCAATCGATGACTTAAATCATATCAAAATATACCTTATCAAGGATAATGAGATCAATCTGAGTATCAAACTCTCGAACAATCACCAAACAAGATCCTATATACTCAATCCACTAGTAAAGAATCACCCATGAGCTAAGATACACACAGTGGCTTATATAAGAATTCTGAACATAAACCCAATGGAGATGTAAAATAAGCCTAAATATATGAAAATGTGAAACCGGGATCAAATAAAGTGAAAGATAGCTGGTGGCATGCAAAAATCATACCTGTGATCACAACATCCAAAGCCTCAGCCTCTGGCCTACCTGGTACAATATAAAATGACCCTACATAGTACTGGACTGGGTGCTTTTCCGACTCTCTATCCTACCTCCCTGCAGACCACCTCTAGAACCCTAGAGACCACTCCATGACCCTATGTACCACTCCTGACTGGTGGCTACACTGATCTAAATGGCTGTATAGTTTGAACTTAAGGCTTAATTATCCTATGCTGGGTACACTCACAGTCAAATTGACCAATAACCCTACAGTCATAGAATGCCCTAACACCCTACTCTATCTAGAAGGTCCAATGAATTTGAAATGATCACCCCAACTCGACAATCCTGACTGAACACTCTTTTGCCACTAAATACTGATTTGACCACTAGAACCACTATAATTGGGCTAACCTCTATTTGATATTTGAAGTGATGCCTAAATAGGCTGACTAGGTTGACCTTATTGCTAATAAGGTTGCTGTTGGTGGTACTTACCATGAAACCCCTAGCCTATAAACATTAAACTATGATGGATCCCACTGTGACTGTCCTAGTAACGAGGTTTCTTATTATTGTCGCCTTGGGTATTACAATCCATCTCCTCTATAGAATAAATAGGATCATTAATATAAAAAAGGACTTCTTTAAAGTGACCAAACTCTATGTAGTCGTACGAAGCAATGATCTCAATCCCCTAACAGAACATCGAATCCGCTCATACTCTGCAGGCAGAATCATAGTGGTATGCTTGGATAACTCATGAAATATCATCTCATACTCAACCAAAAATATGGAACCTTGTCTCAAAGAGGAAAACTCATCTCAAAGATGCTCGCGCATACGGTAAGGCATATACTTTTATAAGAAAGCCTTGGAGAACTCAGTCTAAGCCACCGATGGACATATGGCTAGCCTGGAATCACGATAACCTCTCCACAACCTTTTTTCTACCATTTCTAGCTAATATGAAACAAAGTACACTCCCCATGACTTAACCATCCCCAAATTCCTTAAGTTCTGCTTACAATTAGATAGGAAATCATAAGCATCCTCTTCGAGGGTCCCAGCTAACTTGGGTGAAGTCAATATAAAGAATGGTCCCATCATATTCTACTCCTCTAAAGATATAACTAGAAGGGCTACTTTCTATTGTAGGACTATTGGTACTGGCAGAATATCTACCCTAGGTATTGTTGTTGCAGTCTGTGGCCCTAAATAAATATTACCCTAAGCTGCTGGTTGTGCTCCCTCAGTCAACGTACCACCAACTAACCCTAATAACTATACCAATACATCTCAAAGAACTAAAGAGGATATAAAACCAAGTGAAGCCTGGGATGTCCCTTGACCCACCTACTATTATGGTGGCGGAACATCTAAAGCTCTCTTAATCTTAGGAGTTATGACAGGATTAGGTGGTGGATCCGTGGATTGGGTTTCCTCTCTATATTGTCCTAACCTTTAGGTCAACCTTGACCCCTAATTAAAACTCTAGTAGTGGGCTCGCGGTCCTGATCCCCACCACCCACACCTCGTGTCCTAGGCATCTGCATAAAGAGTGGACCGATAAAGGTTAAAAACCAATTCAAACTCAATGTATGAAAATAAATTAAGAAAATATTATTTTTCCTAAAAGTTCTCTATAGCCTCTTGAAGATTAGATACAAACATCTCTATACCAATTCACGAGACTCTACTAAATATCAGCTCTAATACTAATTAGTACCAGTAAAATCTAGGCTTTACTAGCTATCACAACTAGATTTATCAAGTCATGATGGAACCTACCTAATCCGGCCAATTGACAAGCCAAACCATAGCCTGAAATGATAGGTAATGGGCTAACGGGAAAAAAATCAGAAAAGACCACATATAATGATAACAATAGTAATCATAGGCGAAAATAGAAGGTGAGAATATATAATATATCAGAATGAGACAAAGAAAAGAACAAAAATCTACAAATAAATCCCTCCCAAGACCTGGTAAAGTCGGTACTAGAGCCACTACTAAATGAAACCCAAAATAATAGATTGAATCCAAAATATTAACAGTATATACAAGTAGTATTGAGTACAAAATACTAAATTGGAACAGATAGAGAAGGATCAACCTCAAATGATAGCAAGCTCACCATGCTCTAGATCAACATTGGAAAATAGGAATCGCTCCAATGTTGGCTACTTGTATTCAAACCTACATTAGGATAAAGATAAAAAATTGTTGTATGAGTACCAAATAAATGGGCACTCAGTAGGCATCATCGATTAACCGAAGAGGGTGTAGTTTAAGTCAATAAAAATAGGGATAGAAAGGTAAAAAAAATATCAAACTATGAAAATGCGATAAAGCAATAAGTAAAAGTGATACAGAAAGATAAATAAAGCAATAATAAAAGGTAAATCACGCATAACCTAACTAGGCCTCCATAAGCTTGCCAAGCACACTAAAGAAGATAATTAACTCAATCGTGCCCCTATAATTCAATGGGATACATAAGAAGTAATTAAAGAAAATAAACATCAATAACCTATAAATGAACTAATCCCAAGAAACCATAGAATCCCTCTAGATGTGCACTGGGCTCGAACCGGCACCAATGGGTGGTAATGAGAGACCAAACACCAGGCTTGAACTGGTAGTAGTAGTGATACAAGTCAAATAGGCATCACTACTTTTGATCACACAACTCGAGACCAACAAAAAGAGGTCTAAGACTTGATTGCCCTAAGGATCCAAGAATGTGCTTGGAGGCCCTTCTTTGATCTCCTAATCAATCAATTTTGTGTTTAGAAGATATCTTAGAGCCGAGGAAAGCCATGGCATAAGGAATAAAGAGAGCCCTTATGGGTTATTTCTGAAATAACCAATTTTAGACTATTTTTGTAATAGGATAGTTGTGAAAAGGCAATTACTATAAATACGTTCCTTAGACATTTCATTAGTAAGTTTTTGTTTAATGATGATGATGAATTCATGAAAAGTCCATTGGAGTGTTGAGTGCTTGGAAAAGCCAATGTTGAATCTTGTTTAGAAACAGTGGTTGTAAGGGAGATCCGATCCCCCTTTTGGTCAATGTAAGAGCTAGGTGATCGTAGGTAATCAATAAGGGAAGTCTTTGGGTTTGATACAACCTTTGGTTTCCTTTTTGTTTTCTTCTTGTGTCTATCTTTCTATCATCTATCCTTTTATCTTTTTACTTCTCGTATTTTTAATTTCGTCGATTCATTAGTGTTTGTGTTTAGTTCTCATCTTTGTAGATTACTCTCTTATCATTTGGTATCATAGCTAAGCTTGGTTTCATTTCTACGAAGTCAATATTGGGTTTGTTATCTTGAAAATCAACAAAAAAAAGTGTCAAAATTGAAAAATCACAAAAAAGTTACTATTCATATTTTTTGTTCCTGGGTTATATTTTGAGTTTTTGATTTTGTATTTTTCTTGTGTTTCTAGTGTTATATTTGTGTTATCTAACACTATAGGATTCTAGATTTTAAATTTGAGCTTAATCGGAGTCATATTAAGTGAGCTACCATTGTTGAAAGCTTGGACTTGAAGAGAAGTGAAGTGGGTTGAATAATCTCAAAAATTTGTGAATAATTTGAGATAATTATGTTTGGAATGATTTTAAAAGACTAAGAAGTTACTACATTCAAAATTTCAACTCATTCCTAGCTAAGGAGAAAAAATTGGAAAAGTTGGTGCTCTTGGTGTTCTTAGAGAGATTGTTTTCTTCATCTTGAAAATTCATCCAAAATTGGTTGTCTGATCCAAAAATAAGTAATAAAAAGAGTGTACAAGTGTTTGTACTAAATCATCCAAGAAGATTCCAAGGATATTCTAAGAGAGGGTACAAAAAGGAACCACTGGAAGGGTAAAATTGCCCATTCAAGAGAGAGAGGCTGATGACTTGCACTTGATCTACCTTGTAGGTGCGCCTGGTCTACCTTGGACCTATTGACGCACCTTAAAATAGTAGGGGAAGGTCCTTCTGCATCCATGGTGTGCTGGACATGCGCCCCATCTGCTGAAGCATGTCCCCCAACGCAGAACAACAAAACCCAAACGCAAGTGAAGCCAACTAACGTCCAAAAAAGTTTTCAAACTCTTTCGAACACTTCAATTACTCCATTTCTAAAGGTTTGATTACATAGTTTCATTACTTGATTCCTAAATTCAACTCTTGTTTCTTAAAACTATCTGCAACTAGTAATTCACCTACTAAGTTAGATTATGAGTTCTTGAGTCCTAAATATAGAGTAAGCAGCCTACCTGGACACCAAAGCTAGAAACCTCTTCGAGAAGCCTCAAAATAGTGCCCCACTAGAACCGACGCTTGGATATCTTGATTTACATTAAAACCTTTTTTTAATTAAATTTTACTTTAATGTTGGACATATACATGTGTATGTTGTAGTATTAAAACAAAAATAAATGGGTAAATATTCTTTGCTTTTTCTTAGTTTTCTATTATGGTATGAACATATATTTATGGAGAGTGCCAAATTAATGTAAATGCACTAGATGAAAAATGGCAATCTCCCATTATATGTACAAATGTTGTACATTTTCCTCCCTGTACATGTAGAGATGGAGGTGGCAACACCCACCTATAAAATTTTATCCATTAAGTATATACTCAAGTATTGCATTGGATCGTGGTAAAATAGATATAATATTTTAGATATATAATAATTAATAATTTTTTTAATAAAATCTCTATTACATAATAATAATAATAATATTTTAACATATTTTGATTTACTATCTCTGCATAATATATTAATAGCATATAAAAGCTATTATAAAAGTAATATAAATATATCTTAAATAATGAATTTTATATAAGTTTAAAACATTTTAGAAGGATAATAAATTATATTTATACTAAATGCTAATTTAAATAAATATTCCACAATATATTTGGCATCACTAAAATTCTCAAATGAACTTTTCGAAAATCAAACTATTAGTCCAAACAAGTCATAAATAAGTTGAGTTAGTTATAGGAAAGCTCTAGATTCTGAAAATATATGAAAATAAGGAAAATAACCGTAAGGGTCATTACATTGTACGTTTCAATTATATATTGAGGATACTCATGGTGATAATCTTTATTCTAATAGTGAGTAGATACATGAGGACATCTTAGTTTAAGTTAATTTGTGCGACACCTTTCTTTACTCTCTATTTGCTTATGATATTGTCTATGCTTGTTTACGTGTAAGTCTTAGTATTATAGTTAGGGCTGCGCATATTTTGGTTTAAACCAAAAAAACTGAAAAATCAAATCGAAATTTAATTATGGTTTGGTTTTTTGATTTTTCGAATTGGTTTCGATTTTAAATTTTAGAAATTTGGTTAAGCGGTTTGGTTTTTAGATTTACAAAAAAAATCAAATAAACTGAAAAACCAAAATTATATAAATAATATATTATAATATATATAATTTAATATATATGTAAATATACTAAAAATATAATATAATCTGATATAACATATAAATATATAAATTATAATCATTTAGTAACCCTAAATGCTAATATACTACTTTGCTTTAGATCCTAACATTAGCAGCGGCGCTCAACCATCCTCAATTCGTCAATTCATTTGAAATTTCAATATCGCCAATAACAGCCGCTTGTTCAGTTCATTTGCTCTGTTCATCACAGCCGTCAACAGTCGCTGTCCAGTGCAGCCACTGCTGTCACGCCAACAACGATGACTCAGGAGGTCGATATTTATGGTTATTTCATGCGTGTTGAATTAATTATATTTGAGAACGAAAAATAGGTTTGAAAAAAAAGATTATTTCTCTAGAAAAATCACCAATTTTAAATGCTCACTACTTTAATCTTTAAAACCGAAATAAAAATATGAAATAACTAAACCGAATTTGTAAAAACCAAACCAAACCAAAATAATTTTGGTTTGATTATGGTTTTCATTTTCTTCAATCCGAAAATCAAAAAACCTAACCGATATTCAACAATCAAACCAAACAAACCGAATGTCCACCCCTAATTATAGTAGCATCCTTGTGGAAAATTGGTGTTTTCTTGACCCATGTTCATGGTTACTTCTTCCATTTGACCCCAATGACTATTTGGAATATGGTGGTGTTAATATACCCCATTTGTTGCTTGGTCAAGATGACGGAAAAATTTTGTTACAGTTGTTGACATTCTTTTTGATGACCAAAAGTCTTTCTTGAGATTTTATAATCCGTTTGACTCATGTTGTGTATTAGAGAGATTTTCAATAAATAATTCATTAAAAAAGGAGAGAAATGAGAAGGTAAAAGAGAATCTCTTTGTCACAACCCGAGGCTACCACTCATCTGCAACAATGGTGCTTACGATCATAAGTACCACAAGCTAACCCGTGAGCTGGTACCTGTTGCGAGCACTGAACAAAATAGTACTGATATAACATATGAACAAGATAAACTGATAAACAACTAAAACCTGAAATACGTAATATTGTCGTGTTTGAGATAACTGATAAAAACTAAAAGTAACTCACTGACTGTCTAACTATTTTGTCTGAAAGCCTCTAAACTGACCGAGGAGTTGATGGGACAGACCCCCCACTAACACTGACTAACTGAATAGAATGAAATACCAAAGTAACTGCATAATCATAATATGTCCTCGATAGATGAGGACTCACCACTACGACTACTGGATTACGCTGAGCTATCAAACTACAGTCCAGAAACTGTGCATCCGACCCTATGATATAAGACATCATAGCACAAATAAGAGTATGTGGTCAGTACTTTGAATATACTAGTATATGAGATGAGGTCTGGCTGATATGCATGGGGTACTGTGCATATAAAAAAGAACTAACTGAATAGCATGATATAACTGAACATGAATACATGAAAACTGTAACATCTAAGAATACAAGACAATGCATAAACATATATCTAAAATAATTTGTAAACTGAAAGACTGAAATCTAATAACAGAGTAACTAAGAATCTATATGATTTGGTCAGGCAAACCTAAACTTAAACTATACTGAATACTGTACTAAGACTGTGGGAGGTATTATCTAACCGACATACCCCAATATAAGCTAATCGGGGTCCAACCTGTAACCCTAGTTGGAAGGGTTTCAGTACCATGCCACGGGTACTAAAACTGGTTGTGTGAATCCACTAAACTGGTGTCCCAAAGGGCTAATGAGTCACCCTCAACTGGCAAGTTCTCTAATGAGATATGTGTTACCCTCAACTGCCAGGTAAACACTTTGTCAACCCATAACTGGCAGGTAGACATGTCTAACCTACGCTGGTGATGTAGTTCTGGAACTCGGAGATTGCTACTAAGGGTCACACCCTCTACTAGAAGGTGAAAGTCCATCCCTGGGTTTTCTCGGTGCTAAATCCTACTCCTAACGGAATGACACTAGAAATGAGTTTAACTGAATATGATTTCTTGACTGATAGTGCTCATTATGATCATAATAACTGAATATATAGGAATAATCATGGTTTAACTGAATCATACTTGAAAAACTAAAAATCATATACAACAGGTAGGTATCAGGCATTCATAACCTACCAGCACTAAATGATCATAAAATATGATATTTAAACTTAAAACTGTAGTATTGAATCATGGATTAACCCAAGACATGGGCAATTCATCAAACATGTAGAAAGCACAGAATTTTACTTGGGAATATTCTAAACATGAGAGTTCAACAATATAAAATATCCATGAATCAGACATAGGAACTAAAACTCATACCATGAGGAAATCAAATCTTGCATCGGATCATAAATTGTCTGAGTTTGATTTAAATCACCATGAAAACATGAAATTCAATCTTTATTGAACATATAAGATATCATAATGATAGAAATTTCATTCCTTAATTCAAAGAAAAAGGGTTTTGGGCTCCATGGGTGAAAGGGACCCATGGATGAATACCCCACATACCTGAAGTAGAAGCTTTAAGGAAAGTTTCTTGAAGATGTTCTTGTTCTTGAGCAAACCCTAATTGCTTCGGAGAGTGAAAGAAACTACCCTTTGGATTTATTTCTGATGAATTAATATTTTATGTTGTGAATTAGGGATTTGGTCCCTTTTATACCACCACTTGTAAAGACAAAATGACATGCGTTTGTCTTTTAAGAGAGTGGGGAAAGACATAAAATCCCTTGTAAAAATGTGTAAAAAATTATGTTCCCAATCGGTATGAGTCGACCTTACGACTCGTATGTTAGGGTACGATTAGACTACGACTCGTAAGCTTGGCAGATTCCATCAAACATATACTGGTATGGATATGAGTCATACTTATAGCTCGTAAGATGCTTATACAATTTGCTAAAGTTACTCGACGGATGAATGGACAACTTGGGGAACCAATACTGTTATTGATCGACTTCTCTTCATACGAGTCATACCTTTGTACACGACTAGATGCCCCCCTCTCATATCCTGGACAGAACCTATAGGGGTCAAAACTGATGCCCTTACGACTGTATTTATATGACTCGTACCC
>NW_025892649.1:23589-33442 GCF_002878395.1 Capsicum annuum
CCTGGGTATGTATAGCTTAACTATCCTAGAACCACCCACGGGCTATATGGGTCCAGTGTAACCCCCTGAATAGGCCCCAATACGTGTAGCTGCATGAACCGAAGATACCATAAGAGTAGAGGATTCCCAAGTACCCTTCACTCTCCATGATACATATTTACATTGTACTTAGAGGATTCCTATGTACCTTATAGTATCATATATGGTATCTATGACCAACACCTCATGCCGGCAAAAATGAGTTTCCTATGTCTGTCCATTAGACTCACACCTTCACGGTTAGCTATCACACCCCATCATTATTACCCAATTAAAACCATTTCCAACCAACTAAACCATCATACCTAGCTTGCAAGAAATGTCCTTATCCAACCTTTTAATGCAAACGGATCCCCATGTACCCATAGATTACATTATCAAGTTAACTTGGGGGAATCCCGTATACCCCACAAGTATTCCATTATTATAATTACTTGGGGAAATCCTATATACCCCGCAAGTTGTTCATTAATGTTTACTTGAGGGATTCGATTGTACCCCACAAGGAGTTCAATTAACCATAACCATGACCACCAAACCATTTAACCATTCCAAACCATTTATACAATTTAGGGTTCAATTACCAAACCATAACATGAAATAGTTCCAATAAAATTCCAATAATATAGTAAAAGCTTATCATAGGCATTTTATCAAACATGTTGGGGACACAATATTTCTAAAACCAAATCCAATTACCAATTAACCATTCCTATGCAACCAATTGTCCAAACTATCATTAAAGCATGTAAAAACATAATTAAAACATGGAAAAACCATAACCAAGCATTTAATACCAAAACCCCAACATATATTTGAAAAATCATACAATAATTATGCCATGACAACCTTGTTAAAACATGCTTTTAGTTGGAACCAACAATGAAAGAAAAGTATCTTGCCTTAAATGAAGAAGATGGTGGAGAGAAATCACTAACACAAGTCCCAAATTGATCACCTTAGTGAAACCCTAGCCTTCATTTACCCAAAAGCCTTAGAGATAATTAGAAAGTTTTTCTAAGTGTTTTAGATTAGAATAATAGGGTTAATAACCTCCCTAGTGTGATATAAGTGGTGGGGTCATAATGAGTTAAGAGGGGAAATATCCAAACTACCCCCAACTTAACTACATAAAATCCCCGCTGGTAGGTATGACTTCACCATACTAGTTGTACCCTTCAATACGAGTGATACCCTTCAATACGAGTGGTACCCACCACTCGTATCGTAGACCTCCCTTACACCCCCACACTGGTCAGCATACGACCATGCAAGCTAAACTGTATCTAAGGATACGATTAGTACCATCAACCCGTACCCATAACAGAACCAAAAGGAGTTGAGACTATCCAAAATACAAGTGAGACAATACAAATTGTACTCTATCTCACAACCCATGGTGAGCCACTCATACTTAGATCCAAGTTACTTTCCTAAGTATCAGATTAAGTGAAGGAAAACCCAACTATACAACCCGTATCCGACCATATGACTCGTACCAACCCAAGTCGTACCCATTTGAGAAACCAATCCAACCCACCAACTATCACTAGTTAGTGTAAGACCAACCGTACCACAGTATATGACCTATAACCCCTAGTTGTACCTTGACCAAACACCAAAAATCCAGGAAATTTTCTAAGTGTCTGAAACCTAGGATATTTCAGCATGAGACTCACCAAAATTTAGTGTCGAAGCATAGATACACGAAAATTTTGATGGGTTGTTGAAAAGTATGGAGGTAAGGCCAACTCATATGCAACCTCTCCAACTATTTGAAAAATCTTAAATGACCTAATATACTTGGGGTAAGCTTGCCCCTCTTTCCAAACCTCAGCATGCCTTTCATGGGAGACACACGAAGGAAGACTCTATCACCAATACCAAACTTCAAGGCACGAATCTTACAGCTTGCATAACTATGTTGCCTACTCTAGGCTACTTGAAGCCTATCTTGAATCACCCAAACTCTATCTAAAGACTCAGAAAGCAAGACAATACCACAAGTTTTAACCTCTGAAGTCTTAAACCAACCAATTGGAGATCGACAAAGCCTACCACACAACGCCTAAAAAAGGGGTCATCTAAATACTATAATGGTAGCTATTATTATAAGTAGACTCCACCAAGGACAAATGCTTCACTAACCTGCAAAATCCATAACACATACGTTGAGCATATCCTCAACAACCTAAATAGTATGCATTGACTTACCATCAATTTGGTGATTAAAAGTTGTGCTAAGGTCAACCTGGGTGCCAACTCCTACTAAAAAGTTTTCCAGAAGCTAGAAGAGAATAATTGAACCTCTGTCTGAAATAATAGACACAGATAAAACATAAAGATGAACTATCTTATAAACGTAGATATGGGCCAACCTATCAGAACTAAAGGAAATCTGAATAGAGACAAAATGACTTTATTTAGTCAATCGATCCATGATGACCCAAATACTATCAGAACAATGAGAAGTATGAGGCAACCCAGTCATAAAGTCCATAGTGATCCACTTTCACTTCCACTCAGGAATGGGTAATTTTTTTAATCAAACCATCCAAGTAATGACGCCATAACTTCAACACTAACACTACGGTTGCCAACTCCAAATCATAGGTATGGCAGTTTCTGTCATGAGACTTTAACTAAAAAGAGGTATAAGGAATCACCTTACCCTCCTGCATCAATATTGCACCCAAACCAACACTTGAAGCATCATAAAACACGATAAATACCACACCCTTCTTGGTCAAAGTCAAGATAGAAGCCGAAGTCAACAACTCCTTAAGCTTTTGAAAGCCTTATCACATACATCTATCATTAAAAAATAATATTTTTATTAGTCAACTTGGTCAAAAGAGTCGTAATAGGCGAGAAACCCTCTAGAAAATAATGATAATAACCCGCTAAACCAATAAAACTATAACTCTCAATAGGAAAAGTAAGTCAATCCCAATTATAAATCATCACAATCTTTGCAGGATCAACCATAAAACCATCCTTGTCACCACATGACCTAAGAAAGAGATAAAATCTAACCAAAAATCACTTTTACAAATCTTATATATCTTCTCATCACATAACTTCTGAAGCACAATCCTCAAATGTTTCACATAATCAACCTCACTCTTGGAATAAATCAAGATATAATTTATAAATACAATCATAAAGGAGTTGAGATACGATCAAAATACCCAATTCATAAACTCTATGAACGCTATAGGGGCATTGGTCAACCCAAATGACAAGACCAATACTTATAATGATCGTATCTAATCTGAAAACTTGTCTTTGGAATATTCAAAGGCTTAATCTTCAACTATTGGAACTTTGACCTAAAATCAATCTTGAAAAGCACTAAAGCACCCTAAAACTGGTCAAATAGATCATCAGTATGAGAAAGAGGACACTTGTTCTTAACCATCACTTTCTTCAACTGATTATTATGAATACACATACGCATAGAACCCTCTTTCTTCATCACAAATAATACAAGCACACCCAGGGAGATACACTAGGTCTAATAAATGCCTTACTCAATAGACCTTTCAACTGCTTCTTTAAATTTTTCAACTCAATAAGGTCCATACTATATGGAGAAATTAAAATGGGCTTGCTGACCAACTCTATATCAATAGCAAAATTAATAGTACAGTCCAGAGGCATACTAGACAAATTCATAGGAAACATATCTATGAACTAGTGACAACTCAAATAGAATGCATAGGAGGCAGTGAGAAAGCATTACAACAACAATAGCATGCCCAATATATTCTCATAAAGTAGGGTCTAAAGAGGGTAGAGTGTACACAATCTATATAACTACCTCAGATGGAGTAGCAAGGTTGTTTTTGATAGACCCCCATCTCAAGACAGAATAGTGAGAAAGCACTGGTATTAAAAATATGGGCTAAATAAGATAGAAAATCTCTATCTACCATTTGATGAGCATGCAAAAGAGATATAACACACTTTGGACCAGAATTAAGCATACCCTTCCAAGCTAACCTTGGCACATCTAGCGTAGCTAAAGCAAGGTATTGGCATAACAGTACAAAATATCATAATAAGGAGATAACCAATCCATACCCAAAATAACATCAGGATCAACCATATATAATCAATACTACCCAAGTCTCACAACCCACAAAAGTAACCACACAAGATCGATACACTCGATCCACTAATAAAGAATATCTTATTGGGGTAGAAATATAAAGAAGAATAGCAAGAAGCTTATATATAATATCAAAACCAAAAGAAAAATATATAGACACTTAGGAGAAAGTTGACCCTAGTTCAAATAATATGAAAGAAGATCTATAGTAGATCGAGATAATACCTATAATGACGACATCAAAGGTCTCTACCTTAGGTATAGCAGGTATGGAGAGCACTGACAATGTTATTTCCTAAATTGAGTAACTCCTTAACCACCACAGCGAACACCTTTACCTCTATCTCAAGCATTTTTAGTTTCACCGCTACTACTTTATGAACCACCTTTCGTTACTGATATAAGAGTAGGACATAATTGAAGTTGAGGACTCTATTTGACAAGAACCAATGAATGTTAATGGAAATCCCTCATATAATGAATAATCTCATGATATAAATAACACTATATGCTACTAGCATTAAACTTAGAGGGCCTAGAAGAACTAGAATGACCACCCTGGCTAGATATCTGACTAGCCAAAATAGCTGAACCTATAGACCTATCACCTAAACCTATAAAGAATCTTGAACTAGCCTTCCATGATAGCCATGGGAACCTCCACCATAGAGGTTTCTACCTCAGAGATGTGTTCGCTGAACTTACCATGATGATACACCTTCATTAGGCCTCCCTAAGTATCCTGGATAATCGACTTGGTCATCTTGGCATGCTTAATAATACTCTAAAAAGAAGCCCCTAAGACAACCATCTGAGTTGTAGCCAACTGATAATTACTATTAAATCCCTTCACAAACTTCTAAATCTGCTCAAACTTGGTGGAGATACTAGCAGTTGAACACCTAAATAAAGTCCAAAAATAAGCCTCATACTAAGCATTGGTTATAGATCCCTACTCCAAATGATCAAACTTATCACGAATCTAGTCCCTCAAACTATATGGCACAAACCTCTCCAAGAAAGCCTTAAAAAACTAAGTCTAAGTCAAAATAGGTGAACCCAAAGGTCGACAACTTGCATACGACCTCCACTAATCCCTATCCACATACATCAGCTGATACATAGTATAAGCAACTCTATGAGACTCAAAGAATTCAAGATTATGTAACTACTCCTAAAAATCAACCAAAACTCATAGGCATCCTCATCAATAGGACCGTTGAACTTCAATGGACCCAACCAAATAAACCTCTCAAACCTCTTTTGATAATCGAGAGACATAACTGTAACTGAAGCAATCGAAGGAATAGCAAATTCGATCATATTAGAATCTACATATAGGGGCATAATAGATTAAGGTTTTACCCCTAATCTTGGAATACCATAATTAGATACTGGCATAAAAGGTGGAAGACCACTTAAATTCTGAGGAATATTACAAGTAGATATCGGTACAAATAGCAAAACCACAACTGAGGTTAGAGGAATACCATAAACAAATGCCAGCACTGACGGACATACCATACTCAGAACCAAAGGAATATCAGGTGCACTTAAGAGAACACCATACAAAGAAAAGTTAATAACTAAATAAATAAACCCTATAAAACTAAGGTAGCAACTGAACACTGTAGGACCTGAGCTAGCCCCGCATCTCCTTCACGCTTAATCTTGGTCTCGTGGGAATTACCCCTAGCACTACCTCTGATAGGGGCAATTCCTTGCGCCCGTCTACTACCTCTAAGTCGTCCACTACCTCTACCTCACCCTCTAGTTTTGTATCCATCCTTGGGAGTTCTATCATTATCCCTAATCTCTCAAAATCTAGTCCTCACGGTCTATGCAAAAAAAAGTGAAACACAAATTAGAATATAGGGTATGAATAACCCACACGAGAAGGAATTAAAATATAAAATTTTTTCCTATAGACATCTTATAGCCTCTCAAAGATAGATAGTACATCTATGTACCGATCTATAAGACTCTACTAAATCCAACTCTTATACTTATTAGATTGGTGAACTTAGCTCTGATATCAATTTGTTACAACCCCAAAAACTAGGTTATGATGACACTTATAGCAGCACAGCCTTGACAAGTAAGTCGATCACCCAAACCAATAAGATAATACAGTTATCAACAAAAAAAATATTAAGGCAAGACTTCTCAAAGAAAGTCAGAATAATACTAGTATAGTAATGGGTGAAAACTAAAATGAATCATACAAACCCAAGAAGTGGTGTCATAAGTCAAGATCATCTATACAACCCAAAAAAATACTTAAAATACATATCTATATCCAAGAGTTTGTAAAGACATAAAGGAAATAAGATGAGGTATGAAAGTTAGCCCAGAACTCTGAAGCACATCGATACCTTAAAGATCCACCCAATCTAGTAAAAACTCAAGCATCATGTGTTGTACTCGGACCTAGATCTGCACCTAAAGAGAACAGTAGGGATGAGTATGGACCCACTTGTAATTAGTAGGTATCATAGGCCGACTGAGCAAAGTAGGAAATAAAATAAGTAAATATAATATGAGCAAGTCACCTACAGCAGAAAAGCCCCAAATGGTAGCCTCCACTAATGGTTTTAATATATGGATACACAGAAATAGAAACAATATATATATATATATAAAGAACGTAGAAACTAAGTACAAGTCAAGTAAACTAAGGAAAACAAGCAAGATACATATGCAATGCAATGCAATACAATATGGATGCAATGAATGATAAAAGTTATCATATGATTTTCTGTATACACCTACTAAGCTCGCAGCTATCAGGTAGGACCCATGGGGGGTTCACAACCCATGTACTATATCTCGTATCTCAATCTCAACTCATCTCACCTCTTCGACTTGTATTCACGAAGAGAATTTTCATGAAAGTGTCTTATTTTCTTTCAAAAATAGTATTTCTTAGTGGTACTAGTATCTCATAGTGTATATGTATGGAATGGGGATGTAATGCACACAATCAGTCCAAAATAAGGATATCCAATCCTATCAACATGTAAGTATATATAAGTGAGCTCAGAAATCAACTTTATAAGTCTACAATTCATGACTAATAACTCAATGTTTGGCACCACCAGAATAAATATGCATAAAAGACATCCATTATATTATATTAACCCCTAAATCAGGTATAAATATCACGATAAAGGTAACTAATGCTCATATAAGACCTATATTATCAAATTAAACCCCTACACAGGTAATACACAATATTAGATACCACAAATTAACAACAACAGAATATAAGTTCCCACACTAGAAAACAACAATAAAATAGTCTCAAAATATAAACCCCAAAGTTACCTTCCCTAATCCATAGCATGCTTTACTTATATATTAATTACTCATTCCAATCTGAAAGAAGTGAAGCCATAACTACCTCAGAACAATAAAACCCCAATTTAAAGTGTATCAACATAGATCTTTCCCCTTTTGAATGGCCTCAAAATCAACTACAACATTCAAAAATAGCATCTAGGTGTTAAAAAAAGCTAACGATATCCATGTTATCCATATTTGGGTTGGGTCCAAAATAGGTTTGAAAAATGAGTTCGAAAACAAAAGGAGTAAAACCCAAAATTTATTTTGAAATCACATTTTTCAAGGTTATAGGAGTCTACTGGAGAAAAACCAAACAAAAAGGGTAAAAATCGATGTTCAAAACGAAGAAAAAACCTATTAAAATTTACTAGTAAAACCCTAATTTTTTCATTCCAAAATCACGATTTAAAGGTGTTTTTCAAGATAAAATCAATGAAAAATAGTGAGATTATGATTTTGGAAGTTACCCATATAAAAATCAATGTTGAAACCCTCAGTAATTGCCTTTCTCGAAGCTTGGAGGTTTAAAAATGGAGTAGAATTATGAAATTGATGTTTTATACTATTTAGTGAACCATACCACGCGAACATGATCAACCCTTTCCGTTCGCGAGGGTCAACCTGACTAGGCCATTAAATTGGTCTTCGCATTCATGGCCAAGCCTTGATGTTCAAAAAGGCTGATGAACCAGTTTTTTACATTCGTAACAAATTCATCGCATTCGCGATGAAGACTCCATTGCCCTTCCTGATTGCGTCCACCACCTGCGATCAAAAGGGATATCCCTTTTATTGGTATCAAAGCCATGTTGGCAGTATTTCCTATCGGGTGCTCCAGTCCTATTCGTGCATAAGAAATATGGTTCTCCCAAAATGTGCATCGATTACCATTAGTTGAACAAAGTTACAATCAAGAATAAGTATCCACTCCCCATAATTGATGGCTTGTTGAACCAGCTTCAGGGTGCCAGTTATTTCTCTAAGATAAACCTCAGATCCGGCTATCATTAGCTTAAAGTTAGAGAATGTGACATTCTGAAGACAACCTTTAGAACTCGGTATGGCCACTTAAAATTCTTAGTTATGTCTATTAGACTAATAATACCCCTGCAACTTTTATGGACTTGATGAACATAGTGTTTAAGTAGTACTTGGACATGTTCGTCATAGTCTTGATTGATGATATCCTTGTCTATTCTTGTAGTGAGTATGATCATGCAGACTATCTGAGAATTATGTTGCAGAATCTTAGAACTTATCAGTTGTTCACCAAATTTAATAAGTGTGAATTTTGGCTAAGATTAGTAGCTTTTCTTGGTCATATTATTTTTGGTGATGGCATTAGATTTGACCCTCAAAAGACCAAAGCAGTAAAAAATTGGCCTAGACCCATCTCTTCATTAGATATTGGGAGTTTCTTGGGTTTTGCTGGCTATTACAGACAGTTTATTGAAGGGTTTTCTTCTATTGCGTCCCCCATATCTCAATTGACTTACAAGAAAGTTAAGTTCCAGTGGTTAGATTCTTTTGAGAAGAGTTTTCAGGAGTTAAAGACTCGTCTTAATTCAGCCTCAGTTTTGACTTTGTGAGATAGTTTAGATGGATTTGTAATTTATTGAGATGATTTCAGAGTTGGTCTTAGTTGTATATTGATGTAGAGAGCTAACGTCATATCCTATGCCTCTAGACAATATAAGCCCCATAAAAAGAATTATCTTACCCATGATCTTGATTTGGCAGCTGTTTTGTTTGGTTTGAAGATATGGAGACATTACCTTTAGGGGGCTCATGTGGATGTGTTCACTTACTATAAAAGCGTATAGTATGTGTTCTCACAGAAAGATATGAATCTTCATCAGATAAAGTGGCTTGAGTTGTTGAAAGATTATAATATGAGTGTGTTGTATCATCCGAGCAAGGCTAATGTTATGGAAGATCCCCTTAGCAGGTTGTCTATGGGTAGTGTTGCTCAATTTGAGGAGGATAAGAAGAATTTATTCAGTAAGGTTCATCAACTTGTTAGATTAGGTGTCTGGTTAGTTTATTCAACAAAAGGACTGTATAGGTTCAGAACGGTTTGGAATCTTCCTTGGTTGCCGAAGTAAAAGAAAAGCAAGATAAAGATCCTAGTTTGGTTAAGTTGAATGAGGTAGTTAGAGATCATAAGTGGAGGTTTTCTCCCAAGAGAGAGATGGTGTACTTCGTTGTTAGGGTAGATTATGTGTTCTATGTGTTAATGGTTTAAGATAGTGAATACTTGTAGAAGCTCATGGTGTGTGATAATCTATCCAACCAGGAGCCACTAAGATATATCGTGACTTACGGGAAATCTATTAGTGGAGTGGTATTAAAAGG
>NW_025892650.1:0-1134 GCF_002878395.1 Capsicum annuum
CTAGAAATATTAAAGGATTTGAGTATGCTAGTCTAACTATAATTTATCCCAAATGGGTGATAGAAGTCACGGAAAACTACTATGGCGATGCTAAATCCCAAGAGATGATTACTCAACTAAGTGTTGACATTAGTAGTCAAGAAAATTATAAATTACAGTTGCGCATTCTAAATCACCAAGGTCAAGTATGGGTGGGAATTAATAATCAGTTAAGGTAGCAAATTATTTCCATGAAACATGAAACTCCTTGAAAAATGCATTCAGGTTCATATGCAACTCAACAGAGGGTGCACGCTTAGTTTTATTGGCAAAGGCTACTACAAGATGTGAAAAACTTTGTTAAGGAATGTGAAACATGCTAAAAACACAAAGGCAAGAATATAACTTATCTCGGGATACTTTAACCATTGCCAATTCCCGCCAAGGAATGGAAGCATTTGGCTATAGGCATCATCAGAGGTCTACCAAAATCAAATGAAAGAACCTCAATTCTGATGGTAGTTGGCAGGCATATTATATCTGCATGCTTTTTGTCTTAACTTATCCCTTCAATTCTACTCTACTTTGACAAGTCTATTTAGACCATATTTGCAAATTACATGGCCTTCCTAGTTCAAATGTCTCTGATAGGGATCCTATATATGTCTATACATTCTAAAAGGAATTATAAAGCTGATTTAAGGTCCAGTTAGAGACAAGTTTGGCATATCACTCTTAAATGAATGGTCAATCTAAAAGGATTAATAGATGTTTAGAGACATACCTTCATTTTATGAAAGGACATTAGGCAACTGAGTGGAGAAAATGACTACCATTAGTATAATTTTCTTAGTATCGAATATAAGCTTAGTCAATCAGCAGAAGCCACCGATGTCTACTCACCCACCCAAATCTCTAATTTAGTTCGTGGCTTGAGTAGAGCATGGTCAATCTTCTATTATAGGTATGTTAAGACCCAATACACTACTTTTTCCTAAAGAAACACCATTATATAGGGAGCTGGTAACATCCGCTCCCCCTCTTACTGCAATCCTTTACTACCCCTTTTCTTTCATTATGAACCCATTATTTCCACCCCTCTTAACCATTCAGTATGGCATAAAATCCCTCTACTTCAATCTTAATTTCTTTATC
>NW_025892651.1:0-1534 GCF_002878395.1 Capsicum annuum
TGACTGACACGACTGATAAGCTGAATATATAATACTGAACATGCATATCTGATGCATGTGTAACTGATTCATGAATGCATTACTGAGTGTTCTAAGGAACTAAGTTTCTCACAATGAGAATGTATGTCCGATGCATAATTATATAACTGAATACATTAATGCATGACTGAATATGCAATGGTACTTGATACCAAGTTTGTGATGAGCACTGAACATAAAACTAAGTAAGCTTAAGGAGAACTGTTACCTTGAGCTTGATCTGAGTTGGCGGAGAAGAGGTGAGGATACTTGGAACGCATGTCTGCTTCTGCTTCCCAAGTAGCTCCCTCGATGGACTGATTTCTCTAAGAACTTTGACTAGAGGGACTTCTTTCTCCCTCAGTCTAGGATTTTAACTTGAATCTCTTCATAAGAGGGGTTGTTCTGAACATCTATGATCTGAATAGGGACTACAACTGCTGGGTTACCTATGCACTTCTTGAACAACGATATGTGGAAGACTGGATGAACTGAGGCTAGATCTGAAGGCAATTTGAGCTCATAAGCTACCTTGCCTAAACGACTGAGAATCTTGAAGGGACCGACATATTGGGGAATTAGTTTTCCCTTCTTTTTGAACCTCTTAACTCCCTTCAGGGGAGAGATCTTTAGATAGACATAGTCATTAATCTCAAACTTGAGATCTTTTATACTAAAATCTGCATAAGACTTTTGTCATCTCTGAGCAGCCCAGAGTCTTTTTCTAATCAACTGGACTTTTTCTAAGGCGTCGAATACCAAGTCAGGCCCTATAATAGAGGCCTCACTAACTTCAAACCAACCAATCGAAATCTACATCTCCTACCATAGAGAGCTTCAAATGGAGCCATCTTAATATTGGAATAGTAGTTGTTGTTGTATGCAAACTCAAACAAAGGAAGGTGTTTATCCCAACTACCCTTGAAATCAATTACACACGCTCGTAGCATATCTTCTAAAGCCTGAATGGTCCTTTCTACTTGACCATCTATCTGAGGATGGAAGGTTATGCTAAGATAAACTTAGGTACCAAGACCCTTTTGGAACGCTTTCCAAAAGTGAGAGGTGAATCGGGTACCTCTGTCTGAGATGATATATAGCAAACCACCATGAAATTTGAGCAACTCCTTGATGTAGAGTTTGGCATAATCCTTGAATAAATAAGAGGTACGAACTAGAAGAAAGTGAGCTGATTTGATCATTCTATCTACAATGACCCAGACTGAATCATGTTGATGACGATTTAGAGGAAAACCCATCACGAAGTCCATGTTTACTTCTTCTCACTTCTAGGTAGGAATAATGAACTCCTGCATAGGAACACTAGGCTTCTGATGCTCTATTTTAACCTACTGATATGTAGAGCACTCAGCCACATACTAGGTAATATCTCTCTTCATCCCACCTCACCAATAGATCTCCCACAAGTCACAGTACATCTTAGTGGACCCTGGATGGATAGAGTAGCCTGCACCATGCGCTTCTACAAGAATTCACTGCCTTAATTTGTCTACAC
>NW_025892652.1:0-1048 GCF_002878395.1 Capsicum annuum
TGACAAAAATTTTAATAAAATCCCAAAAATTTGACCTACCACCTTCACTAATAGAGAAAATAAAAAGAAAGAAAGAGAGACTGATTGTGGATGCTCCACAGAGGAGAAGAGGAGAGCACTGCTAGTCTACTACTGACAGTGATTTTTACTTCAATAAAATATAAAACACTTTGTGGTTTTAAATTAATGTTATGTCAAATGTTTGAAAATATTATTTAATTTTGTGGTTTTAACTATTTCACGTAAAAAGTTAAAATTAAAGTAGAAGTCATTCTTTTTTAAATGAAGGGAGTAATTAAAAAGGAACAAAAAGAGAAATATCTCGTATCTATCTAACTAAGGCAAATTTAGAGTTTTAAGCAACATTAGTAGGATTAGTTTAGTAAAAGATATGGAGTATTTCTAACTAAAATTTTAATTTTTTAATTAAGTAATGTGTCAAGTCAATATGAGTCAATCAAAGTAGTAATAAAGTTCCATCTGAAAAAAAAAAGAAATGCAACTTGCTATGTAATTTTCAAATTATTTTCTATAAACTTGTCGATTCCAAGTTCGGATGAAAGAAGTGGGTTGTTGATGAGAATCTGTCAGAAATAACCTTTTTTTTTTTATCTCATAAGGATATGTATTAATTATGTCTTAAAAGTGCATGCTTATTTATTTCTTAAAGAACAATTTCTCTCGATTGAAACCTTTAATATGTCATCATCTTATTATATAATAAAGTGTATAAATAGTCTTCAAAAAAATCACTAAATAGAAAAAGGATAATTACGTATCTTAATAATCTAAATTGACGAAGGACAGCCTTGGAGTAATTGGTAAAGTTGTTGTCATGTGATCGGGAGGTCACGTTTTCAAGCCTTGGAAACCGACTCTGACAGAAATATGTGACAGAAATATAACGTAAGGCTGCACACAGTACATCTTTGTGGTGGGGGACAGAAATATAAGGTAAGGCTGCATACAGTACATTGTTGTGGTGGGACCCTTCTCGAAACTCTGTACATAATGGGCACTTTAGTGGTGGAGCCCTTCTCCGAACCCG
>NW_025892653.1:0-1097 GCF_002878395.1 Capsicum annuum
AATCAAAATATATTAGACACAAAATAAGGGGACATTGTATTTCATTAAAAGAGAAAGATAGGAGGGTTTAAACACAAATGACAACATAACATAAACAAACTAAAATCCCAATTACAACCCAGAAATAACTCAAATAAATAGAAATAAAAATAAATCAAACTACCAAAACTCCCTCCTGACGGGGAAAAGAGTGACTTCCCAATTATTGAGCCGGACAACTGGACCTATGAATTGGACATCTGACTTACTGGTACCTTCTCCTGGTTCAACCATGTCAACTTCGATCAACAGGTTCTGGAACTCATCAACCAATTCAGCTCCAAACTCTATAGGTGCCACGACACTGCCTTTGATGAATGCCTTACTGAGTAGGGGAACTGGGTGAGGGAGTGACCATGTTTCCTTTTTTACTTCCCTTGGCCTTCTTTAGATCTTCAGCTGTACATTCAAATCCCAAACCAAAAGTACCCATGTTCTCATTCGGACATATGGGATAAACCCTATCGTGCAGAGACAATCCCAAACCCCTTCCTGGCTTGAATCCATATTTTAACATTTCATTTATCATCATGACAGAAGCGGGAGACAATTGTGTCATGTTGTACATGAATCAGATGCTGCCTATGTATCATGTTGTACATGAATCAGATGTTGCGTAGTTCGGGCAATGCATGAATAAACACCACAAAGTTGAAGATTTTTTTTTTAAGAAAGAACACACAAAAGGAAACCATTCCACAACTTCACTACATTTCATAAAAGAGACAATTAAAACAAACTTCGAGTTTAAGAAAGCTTAAAAAATGATCAACAAAGACTAAACAACATTCTAGACCCATAAGATAACATGCGTAATACTCCTAGTAAAGACTCTTAACCTTTAAAACAAACTTGACCCCGACTGAACAAAGACACAACAATACAAAGACAGATAAATAAAGGACTCAAACTAAACAAAAGATAAAAGTTGCTCCTTCACATTGGTGCGCTGTGGGATGACCCTGGATGAAATGGACCTGTCTGTGAAGTTCTCTTTCTCCCATTCAAACTATGTAGCATATCCTGCAAAGACACCCTAATATTTGGGAAGAAGTTTC
>NW_025892654.1:0-1283 GCF_002878395.1 Capsicum annuum
CATAAGCTACCTTACCAACACGACTAAGAATTTTGTAAGGACCAACATAATGGGGACTAAGCTTTCCCTTCTTTCCGAATCTCTTTACCCCCCTCATATGTGAAATTTTCAGATACACCAGGTCACCAACTTTAAACTCAAGGTCTCTCCTTCTAACATCCGCATATGACTTCTGACGAGTCTGCGCAGTTTTCAACCTTTCCCTAATCAACTTAACTTTTTCCATAGCCTCAAATACCGAATCAGGACCACTCACAGCCGCTTCACCCACCTCGAACCAACCTATGGTGATCTACACTTCCTCCCATATAAGGCTTCAAACTGATCCATGCCAATACTAGAGTAGAAACTGTTATTGTAAGCAAACTCTATCAATGGTAAGTGATCATCTCAACTTCCCTTAAAGTCAAGTGCACAAGCTCTCAACATATCCTCTAAGGTCTGGATGGTCCGCTCAGCCTGACCATCGGTCTGCAGATGAAAAGCAGAACTCAAAAGCACTTGGGTACCAAGACCCTTCTGAAAAGCTTTTTAAAATTACGAAGGGAACTAAGTACCCCTATCTGAAATAATAGACAAGGGAACTCCATACAGTTTGACTAGCTCTTGGATATACAATCTAGCATAATCCTCAGCAGTATATGAAGTATGAACAGTCAAGAAATGAGCAGACTTAGTCAATCTATCAACCACAACCCAAATAGAATCATGATGGCGTCGGGAAGGAGGTAAACCAATCACAAAGTCCATATTTATCTCTTCCCACTTCCAGGTGAGAATACTAAAATCTTGCATCATACCACCAGGTCTTTGGTGTTCAACCTTAACCTATTGGTATGTTACACACTTAGCTACAAATGTTGCTATATCTTAGTAATAGCTTGGGCCAGCGCCTGAAAGGCTGCCCGAAATTCAGCATGAGACACATTTTCATTCAATGGGTCAGCTGGTTGAAGTTGCTGACCATCATTATATCTTCTCGCTCAATGTGGAGGCATATTTCTAAAAGAGGAGAGCACGAATCAATAGCAGAGAGAGATAATTTAAGCACGATAGACTTCTGAAAGAAAGAATCATACTTTTTCCTAAAACGTCTTGTAGCCTCTTGCTCATAGATGTGGCACGCTACATACCGATGATCGAGACTCTACTTAACGCAGCTTGTCAGACTCCCTAGGACACCTTAAAATCTTAGGCTCTGATACCAAGTTTGTTATGCCCCAAAAATGGGTCCCGGAGCGTCACACGGTGCTTGAGGCTATGAGTAGCCCCAAGCTAACCCT
>NW_025892655.1:0-2205 GCF_002878395.1 Capsicum annuum
TGTAAGGAAACATTGTCAAAATAATAAACTAATCGAGTTTGTCCATGACTGATCAGGGAACTCAATTGTGTAGAATCAGTTTTTATCTTCAATAGTCTCAACTCCAAATGCATCATTGGAATGGTTGATTTCCCCCTTTTGTAATGATCCGCATTTTCCTTCCTATTTTTTTGGTAATCAGTATATGTTAAATCATAAGAACATAATGGAATTTAAAAAGAAAAGTTAAAACAGTTCAATAGAAATACCTTTTAGTATGAACTTTGAGAAGATCTATAGAAATCCAATCCATGAACTTGTTGACAATCGTGGTGTCCACTATCCCATCAATCGGGTGATAAACAAATGGATGTTTCTGGGGGAATATAGCTCTCTATATAGTTACATAATACAAAAATTTAATTAGTAAAAAGTATTTGCATAACATATTACATTGAAAACTAAACATATAACTAAGTGTACTTACCGGCAGCTAAACTAAATTTCATCGTGTAATGTGACTCCTTGAATTTGGATGGTTGCCTAATTTATTTTTGTACGGGGGTTTGAAGTTCATGAGAGAGATAAACAATGATTCTCTTACTACTGTCGGCATTCAGACTAAGAAGCAGCTCATCAGGGAATGTGCTTTGTGAATCAGGACAAACTGGTTCATTCCTTTGTTCATCAGTGCTTAGTTCTTATATTTTAGGAGGTGTCATAATTTGCTTCTCCGTACCAAAATCAACCTCTCCGTGCATGTCTGGTTTAGAGCTTGATCCAACATTTTCATTTTTTTCTATAAAAAATGGAAAAAAAATTATTTTGGTATGTCCAAAATAACCCACATACATATTTTCATAATACATGCCTGACAATGATGTTGAACAACAGACTTGGATTTCTTATCATTGAAATGTTCATCGCTTGGTTCTTCTTCTTGGGCTGCTAATGGTTGGGTCATCTTGTTTTCTCTCCGGTATGCATTAAGACTTGGTAACAACTCATTTGGGATTGTAAACTGCGAATCAGACAAATTTGCTCCATCCATTTTCTCATCAACGATCTACAATAGAAATGAAAGAAAATATATAATTATCCTATGGATTGTTAGGATTACATCACATAAAGTAAAGTTCAATTCATTATACATACTAGAACATCATGATGAACAATCTTCTTAGAAAGATTATAATCCAAATTAATACTTTGGAGAAACTCATCAGGAATTAAATGTTGAGAATCAATTTCAACGTTTGTTTTATCTGGATGCAAATTAGTGCACCCCTTGCAAACAAGTAAAAAACATGAAAACAACATCAAACAAAAATTCAGTTGTATATGTTTATACATATCTATATATAATATAACATATAACTGTTAAAAAAAAAACTCAATTATATATATGCATTCAAATGAATAATCATATGTTAGTTAATATTTACCTTTGTACCATCCTGTTTTTCACTCAAATTCTTATCAACAGTAGAACTGAATTATTGTAGTTATGTTTCGACACCAGCATAATCCATCTGTTGGGCTTCAAGATCTATATCTTCATGTTGTTGCTACAAGTATAAGTTGAATAAACTATTAATAATTGATTACACTGAATATGTATATACTAACCCACTAAAAATACACAATGCTAAAAATACATTTCTGAACACATTGTATATATATTTTTGCATGTACTGCATATGTATTTTTGAAATACATTGCATATGTATTTTTAGCAATAAACTGCATATGTATTTTTCGAATACTATGCATATGTATTTTTTAATACTCTGAATATATAATAATAAAACTTTTACCTTGCTTTGTTCAATTGTTTTGAGCATTTTTTTGAACTTTTTCTTCACTAATTGATGAATTCCTTTAAACTCTTCACGAACCTCTATTCATACAAAATCAGTAAACACAGATTTTTTAATGTAAACAAATATTTGACAAAATAATTACCTCGGTGCAGAATTCATCAAAAACTTTCTTAGAAATAAAGGCTTCTTTCTCAAAATGTCTCTTAATCTTTGACACGGCTACTTCCTCTACATGATTATCTGCCTTTGACTGTGTTTGAGAAAAAATAACCCTAACCATTTGCTTTTCTTTCTTCGTTTTTGAAGAAACTGCCTGTCGTGTTGGAATTGGCTTGAAAACTGGTGTCTTCATTCTAGCAGCCTTTACAACATAAGGAGCTGGTGTCCTCATTTAGGTATGCTC
>NW_025892656.1:0-4597 GCF_002878395.1 Capsicum annuum
TTGAATATGCGGGAATAATGTGGATAGATCAAATTGTTATTTCCTCTGTTTCTAATCGTTTCATTAAGTGTAAAAAAGATTAGTTTGAAGTTAAAATTTTGCTAAATATGAAAAAATATTATTCTTTTTGAAACAGAATAAAAAAATAATCAGTTGAAACAGAGGGAGATGTATGATTTGAATAAATTCAGAATTGCATAAATACAAACCTGACGTATGATAACCTGACATTTATCTTGACGGGACTTTCCCACAGTTGGTACTAAACCTGTCAAACGGGTCGAATTGATCCGGCCCACTAAACAAATTCGGCCCGATTATTTCACGGGCTGTAGGGTACTGAATTTTGAGTTGGGTCAATTTTTTTTGAGCTTGGTTAATTCGGTCAGAACCAAAATCGGTCCAGGCCCGCAGGTTAATCGACTCGGATAACTTTTTTTTTTTTAAAATCAAATTTTGCAAAAATGGTCTGTTGGGCCATTATAGCCGTTGGGGCCCAACGACTATATGACCATTGGGAGCCCAAAAACGGTTATATGGTCACTTTAATTAAAAGAAAAAAAGTTCATTTAAAATATTTTTTTAAACCCAAAAAAATTCCTATAAATACTCTACACTTTCAAATCATTTTCCACACAATTTTTCATTCTTTCAAATCTCATTCTCTTTCAATTCTCAATTCTCAAATATTCTATATATTTCCTAAAGTGTTCACTTTAATTTTTTAATTTTGCAATTACAAAGTACGAGTGAAAGTTTCTAAAGTCCCAACCTTCGGATACTTCTAAAATTTGGTATTATCGTTCCATCTCTTACTTTTAATTTTTAATTAGTGTATTAATTGTTGAATATTTTATTTTATTATATTTATGTATTTTGAATGTTTTTAGTTTAATTTATATTATGGATAAATTAAGAAACCTCACCACTAAAAGTGTAAAAAAAAATTGACTCGAAAGCGGTAGTAAAAAGCGAATTACTAGCGGTCGAGGTACTTCAAGTAGTAGATGTACCCGTGTGCCCCCGCCTCAGGTACCGCTTAATTAACCTTTTGAGGAAGAAATAAGTGTAGGTGCTCACGATATGGATTATGTAGAAGCTCAGAAAAATTACAGTATAGAAGAAGAAAATGAAGTAGATGCGGTTGATTTAGATGAAGATGATGAAAATATTGGTGAGACACCCACAGTAGAAAATGCTAACCTTAGGTCTGAATTGATTAATCGCCCTCCCCGTCCTCCCCCTGCCCCAGGAGATCGTAAAACAACTAGTATTGCATGAAAATTTTTTACACGTATATCCGATACTGAGATGCAATGCAATATTTGTCAAAAAATATATAAGCATAAAAGAGGAGGCAAACAAGGGGGTACAGGTACATTAATAAGACATATAAGAGAGTTAAATATTACAAAAGGTGATGCGGATGTTGGTGGACCAACACAAACTAAAATGGACCCAGTAACCGATCAGGTAATGAAGAATATAATAAATTGAGGGACCGGGAAGAAATAACAAAAATGGTAGCTATGGATTATTTGTCTTTTAGTTTTCCTTCTTCTGATACTTTTATTCATTATATTCAAGCAATTTATAATCTTATATTTAATGATATTCCTAGAAGTACTTGTCGGGTCGATATTTTTAGCATTCATTCACAATATTATTTTTATTTATCAACATTGTTAAAAAATATTCAATGTTGAATGTCTCTAACTTCTGGTCTTGGTCGTGTTGTTAATAAAAATAATTATTTAACCATTACTTGTCACTGGATAGATAGTAATTTTGTTATGTAAAAACGTATTCTAGCTTTTTTGTATGATGAAGATCGTAAACATACTGGAGATTTTATTGTTTATTCGATTGCTAAAGTTGCAGAATTTTATGGTATTGAAAATTAAATTTTATGTATTGCTTTTGATAATGCTTCTAATAACAAAACTACTATTACAAAGTTAAAATCTAAGCTATCTCCGCCGTTACCTGAAATATTTCATGTTAAGTGTGCTTATCATATATATAATTTAATTGTAAGAGATGGTCTTGAGTTTTTTAGCTTTACATTGAAAAAATCTGTCTTGTTGTTGGTTTTATTCAAAGAAATAATCGAAGAAAAAGAATTAGAGAATTTAAACTTAAATGTGAACAAAATGGATTTGCACCGATATTGATGCCTGAGGAATGTGATACTAGATGAAATGCTACGTATGATTTTTTAAAAACTTTTCATAAATATAGAGTTCCTATTGCACTAACATTTAACCAACATTGTGGTTTATTTGCTGATTCGACTGACTGTATGCTACATGATTTTGATTTGGTTGTAATTGATGATCTTGTTAAGTTTTTTAAAAAAATTTATATAGCTACGGTTGAATTTTTCGGTGCTTATTATCCTACTGTTTGTAGTATTTTGACATATATAGCTGATATTTCTGATTTGCTCAAAGAATATAAAAATAAAGAAGGTTACAAAGAAGCTGTTGGTGTTATTTTTGCTAAATTTAAAAAATATTTCTTTTTGATTCCCCCTATTTACTTGATTGGTGCCATGCTAAATCCGTGTATGAAATATACAACTATGTGCCACTTTAGTACTCTTATTTATGTTAACTTAGAGATAAATACTAACAATGATTCTGATGATAAAGAACAAGAACAACCTGATTTGTGGACGGCTATCGCTGATGCGAACGCTTACATAGATAAATTATATAACCATTATGCTAATTTACTTGATTTAGCTGTACCAACAAATATCACTCCAACTGTCTCTCCTCATCCTACCGATGAACTATCATCTTCTAAAAGGCCGGGACATAGTGGTTTTTCAGATTACCTTTTTGATTTAAATTGCTGAAACAGTGTTGAGGCGGGAGCTTACACGACAACTTATCGAGAAGAGCTTAAGTGTTATCTTCGAACACCGATAGAGGATCGCAGACGACGGATCAACGGGTTGGATTGGTGGAGGAATAATGAAACACAATATCCTGTGGTTTCAAGATTAAGTAGAGATATATTGAATGTTTCAATGTCAACCGTTGCATCAGAGAGCGCTTTAAGTCAGGAACGACAGTAGCTTGGAGACAACCGATACTCATTGGGAAGCAATGCAATGAATGTTCTAGTTTGCCTTAGAGATTGGATTAGAGCGGAACAAAGAAATCAAGGAATGGAGGCGGAGCCTAACGACGACCAAAGACTTGATGAAATTTTGACTTCACGGGAGAACTCAGCAAAATCAAGTCCAATGCATGGTTTTGCCCCCATTGACTTTGACTATCCTATGCAAGTTCCCGTTAATATTAACATGAATGAGTTGGAAAAAATGATGCAAAATTTATAGATTTTTCATTCATGTAAATTATAAATTTTGGATAATTTTGCAATCAATAAAATTCAACGTTCAATTATTCATTCACTCCTTAGTTTTTACTTTGTAATTTTTTTCATTTAATGATTTAAATTGAATTTCTAGTTTAAATTAAATACTTAGTTTTAATATATTACTAATTTACAATCAAATATTATTAATTTATTATATCAAGTAGAATATTTTTTAAAGTAGTACATATATTGAATGGTACATATATATGTGTATATATTTTCTATAGACTTAAAGTAGTATATATTTAATGTATACATATGTATATGTTTTCTAAATTAGTATATATATCATTATATTATAGTATATATCTTGTAGCATATTTTTTAAAGTAGTACATATGTTGAATGGTACATATATATGCGTATATATAGAATATAGACTCCAAAAGAGTGTATATTTAACGTACACATGTGTATATATTTTTTTAAATTAATATATAACTACATATATATAGTGTGTATATATAATGTAGTATATATATCGCAGTGTATGTTTTATTTAAAGTAGTACATATATATTGAATGGTACATATATATGTGTATATATCTTCTACAGACTCTATAGTAAAGTAGTATATATTTAACGTATACACATGTTTATGTTTTATACATTTACATATCATTATATTGTATTATATATCTTCTAGTATATGTTTTATCTAGAGTAGTACATATACTGAATTGTACGTATATATGTGTATATATAGAATATAGACTCTACAGTAGTATATATTTAACGTATACATGTGTATATGTTTTATAAATTAGTATATAACTATATATAGTGTGTGTGTATATATTGTAGTATATATATTGTAGTATATTTTATTTAAAGTAGTACATATATATTAAATGATATGTATATATGTGTATATATTTTCTATAGACTCTAAAGTAGTGTATATTTAACGTATACATGTGTATATATTTTATAAATTAGTACATATATCATTATATTGTACAATATATATTGTAGCATATTTTATTTAAAGTAGTACATATATATTGAATGGTACGTATATATGTGTATATATCTTCTATAGACTCTAAAGTAGTATATATTTAGCATATACACGTGTATGTATTTTATAAATTAGTATATAACTATATTTTTAGTGTGTGTGTATATTGTAGTACATATATTGTAGTATATGTTTTATTTAAAGTAGTACATATATATTGAATGGTACGTATATATGTGTAC